>NC_059217.1:9352446-9653280 GCF_020615455.1 Coregonus clupeaformis
ATAAGTCAGTCTAATGTTCAGACTAGGCATTCGTTTATCATTTGGACTAACACCTGGAAACGGTTATTAAGCGTTCAAACTCATGTGTGCCTACTACTGACATTTTAAAAGGACATTTGTGGAAAACTGGTTCCATAAATCTCCAAATCACGTATGAACAAACATAATGTATACAACCTTTACTATCTCTGCTTTTTCACCTATTACCTGTACATTTTTGACACATGATGTGAAAATTTCGGTTTATGCCACTTTTGATGGGGATCGAATATTCTCTATCCTCAGTCAGCATCATCCATCTCTAATCAAAAAGGCACCGAGAGGAAGAGAGATACGTCATCACCCCGCGCCTGCTCTGACGTGTCCAGGAAGTGTAAACAACAATCTTGCAGGGAATCTGCAACATGCACATGCACCGAAAACTATAGCATTTCGTTGCCGATAATACATCTATTTTATGGTCGCGAGCATAGAGAACTGGAGTCTTGTATCCCTTTGTATTTTGCTCGGTCTTGCGGCGAGATGGGCTGTATCCTTGAACTCTTATTCAGGTAGGAAGTGGACTAGCTAGCTGCAGTGCTCACTGACAGCTCTCAGTTTCAAACATAGCTAGCTAGCGTGCTATTGTAAACTTGTCAAATTGCTGATTTTGAGTGGTAAAAGGCAACCGGTATTTTGGGGGCCAGTATAAAAAAAATATATAAAACAATATAAAAAAAATACACTGCTCAACAAAATAAAGGGAACACTTAAACAACACATCCTAGATCTGAAAGAATGAAATAATCTTATTAAATACTTTTTTCTTTACATAGTTGAATGTGCTGACAACAAAATCACACAAAAATTATCAATGGAAATCAAATTTATCAACCCATGGAGGTCTGGATTTGGAGTCACCCTCAAAATTAAAGTGGAAAACCACACTACAGGCTGATCCAACTTTTATGTAATGTCCTTAAAACAAGTCAAAATGAGGCTCAGTAGTGTGTGTGGCCTCCACGTGCCTGTATGACCTCCCTACAACGCCTGGGCATGCTCCTGATGAGGTGGCGGATGGTCTCCTGAGGGATCTCCTCCCAGACCTGGACTAAAGCATCCGCCAACTCCTGGACAGTCTGTGGTGCAACGTGGCGTTGGTGGATGGAGCGAGACATGATGTCCCAGATGTGCTCAATTGGATTCAGGTCTGGGGAACGGGCGGGCCAGTCCATAGCATCAATGCCTTCCTCTTGCAGGAACTGCTGACACACTCCAGCCACATGAGGTCTAGCATTTTCTTGCATTAGGAGGAACCCAGGGCCAACCGCACCAGCAAATGGTCTCACAAGGGGTCTGAGGATCTCATCTCGGTACCTAATGGCAGTCAGGCTACCTCTGGCGAGCACATGGAGGGCTGTGCGGCCCTCCAAAGAAATGCCACCCCACACCATGACTGACCCACCGCCAAACCGGTCATGCTGGAGGATGTTGCAGGCAGCAGAATGTTCTCCACGGCGTCTCCAGACTCTGTCACGTCTGTCACATGTGCTCAGTGTGAACCTGCTTTCATCTGTGAAGAGCACAGGGCGCCAGTGGCGAATTTTCCAATCTTGGTGTTCTCTGGCAAATGCCAAACGTCCTGCACGGTGTTGGGCTGTAAGCACAACCCCCACCTGTGGACGTCGGGCCCTCATACCACCCTCATGGAGTCTGTTTCTGACCATTTGAGCAGACACATGCACATTTGTGGCCTGCTGGAGGTCATTTTGCAGGGCTCTGGCAGTGCTCCTCCTGCTCCTCCTTGCACAAAGGTGGAGGTAGCGGTCCTGCTGCTGGGTTGTTGCCCTCCTACGGCCTCCTCCACGTCTCCTGATGTACTGGCCTGTCTCCTGATAGCGCCTCCATGCTCTGGACACTACGCTGACAGACACAGCAAACCTTCTTGCCACAGCTCGCATTGTTGTGCCATCCTGGATGAGCTGCACTACCTGAGCCACTTGTGTGGGTTGTAGACTCCGTCTCATGCTACCACTAGAGTGAAAGCACCGCCAGCATTCAAAAGTGACCAAAACATCAGCCAGGAAGCATAGGAACTGAGAATTGGTCTGTGGTCACCACCTGCAGAACCACTTCTTTATTGGGGGTGTCTTGCTAATTGCCAATAATTTCCACCTGTTGTCTATTCCATTTGCACAACAGCATGTGAAATGTATTGTCAATCAGTGTTGCTTCCTAAGTGGACAGTTTGATTTCACAGAAGTGTGATTGACTTGGAGTTACATTGTGTTGTTTAAGTGTTTCCTTTATTTTTTTGAGCTGTGTAATAATAATAATAATAATAATAATAATAATAATAATAATAATAATAATAATAATAATAATAATAATGTATGCACTCACTAACTGTAAGTCGCTCTGGATAAGAGCGTCTGCTAAATGACAAAAATGTAAAAAATGTCAGCTTTAATTTGAGGGTATTTTCATCCACATCGGGGAAACCAGTTTAGAAATTACAGCACTTTTTGTCCCCCTATTTTAGGGGACCAAAAGCATTGGGAAAATTTACTTATGTTTATTGAAGTAGTCAAAAGTTTAGTATTTGGTGCCATATTCCTAGCACGCAATGATTACATCAAGATTGTGACTCTACAAACTTGTTGGATGCATTTGCTGTTTGTTTTGGTTGTGTTTCAGATTATTTTGTGCCCAATAGAAATTAATGGTAAATAATGTATTGTGTCATTTTGGAGTCACTTTTATTGTAATTAAGAATGGAATGTGTTTCTAAACACTTCTACATTAATGTGGATGCTACCATTATTATGCATAGTCCTGAATGAATTGTGAATAATGATGAGTGAGAAAGTTACAGATGCACAAACATTATGGATGAAAATACTCTCAAATTAAAGCTGACAGTCTGTACTTTAACCTCATAGTCATTGTATCATTTCAAATCCAAAGTGCTGGAGTACAGAGCCAAAACAACAACAATTGTGCCACTGTCCCAATACTTTTGGAGCTCACTGTATATCAGGCTTTTAAAACACAATATTGGTGCACAATTTCTACTTAAAATATCAAAGGGACGCAAAAGGGACTCATTTCATGGCTCGATATAAAGAATTTGCTTTCTTTCTACATATTCCTATCCTGTTTGACAATATATCTTCTGATTGTATGTCATTCATTTATCACAACAAGAAGCAATGGGCTCCCGAGTGGCACAGCGGTCTAAGGCACTGCATCTCAGTGTATGAGGCGTCACTACAGACCCCCTAGTTCGATTCCAAGCTGTATCACAACCGGCCGTGATTGGGAGTCCCATAGGGCGGCGCACAATTGGTCCGGGTTTGGACGGTGTAGGCCGTCATTGTAAATTAGAATTTGTTCTTAACTGACTTGCCTAGTTAAATAAAAGTAAAAAAATTAAATAAATAAATAAATGTCTTATGTCCGATAACATTGCGACTCCCTCTGCATTAACTGTCGGTTGAAGGATGAGCATCGCATGGGAGTGACGCCACCTGTCGGAAGACAATGAAGAAAATGATTCACTTATTATTAATTTGTGGGACTGAATAATATATATTTTCTCAGTTCCTGTTGCAGATCTGCTGATATACAGTGAGGGAAAAAAGTATTTGATCCCCTGCTGATTTTGTACGTTTGCCCACTGACAAATAAATGATCAGTCTATAATTTTAATGGTAGGTTTATTTGAACAGTGAGAGACAGAATAACAACAACAAAATTCCAGAAAAACGCATGTCAAAAATGTTATAAATTGATTTGCATTTTAATGAGGGAAATAAGTATTTGACCCCCTCTCAATCAGAAAGATTTCTTGCTCCCAGGTGTCTTTTATACAGGTAACGAGCTGAGATTAGGAGCACACTCTTAAAGGGAGTGCTCCTATTCTCAGCTTGTTACCTGTATAAAAGACACCTGTCCACAGAAGCAATCAATCAATCAGATTCCAAACTCTCCACCATGGCCATGACCAAAGAGCTCTCCAAGGATGTCAGGGACAAGATTGTAGACCTAGACAAGGCTGGAATGGGCTACAAGACCATCGCCAAGCAGCTTGGTGAGAAGGTGACAACAGTTGGTGCGATTATTCGCAAATGGAAGAAACACAAAAGAACTGTCAATCTCCCTCGGCCTGGGGCTCCATGCAAATCTCACCTCGTAGAGTTGCAATGATCATGAGAACGGTGAGGAATCAGCCCAGAACTACACGGGAGGATCTTGTCAATGATCTCAAGGCAGCTGGGACCATAGTCACCAAGAAAACAATTGGTAACACACTACGCCGTGAAGGACTGAAATCCTGCAGCGCCCGCAAGGTCCCCCTGCTCAAGAAAGCACATATAGAGGCCCGTCTGAAGTTTGCCAATGAACATCTGAATGATTCAGAGAAGAACTGGGTGAAAGTGTTGTGGTCAGATGAGACCAAAATCGAGCTCTTTGGCATCAACTCAACTCGCCGTGTTTGGAGGAGGAGGAATGCTGCCTATGTCCCCAAGAACACCATCCCCACCGTCAAACATGGAGGTGGAAACATTATGCTTTGGGGGTGTTTTTCTGCTAAGGGGACAGGACAACTTCACCGCATCAAAGGGACAATGGACGGGGCCATGTACCGTCAAATCTTGGGTGAGCACCTCCTTCCCTCAGCCAGGGCATTGAAAATGGGTCGTGGATGGGTATTCCAGCATGACAATGACCCAAAACACATGGCCAAGGCAACAAAGGAGTGGCTCAAGAAGAAGCACATTAAGGTCCTGGAGTGGCCTAGCCAGTCTCCAGACCTTAATCCCATAGAAAATCTGTGGAGGGAGCTGAAGGTTCGAGTTGCCAAATGTCAGCCTCGAAAACTTAATGACTTGGAGAAGATCTGCAAAGAGGAGTGGGACAAAATCCCTCCTGAGATGTGTGCAAACCTGGTGGCTAACTACAAGAAACATCTTACCTCTGTGATTGCCAACAAGGGTTTTGCCACCAAGTACTAAGTCATGTTTTGCAGAGTGGTCAAATACTTATTTCCCTCATTAAAATGCAAATCAATTTATAACATGTTTGACATGCGTTTTTATGGATTTTTTTGTTGTTATTCTGTCTCTCACTGTTCAAATAAACCTAACATTAAAATTATAGACTGATCATGTCTTTGTCAGTGGGCAAACGTACAAAATCAGCAGGGGATCAAATACTTTTTTTCCTCACTGTATGTTCCTGCTGTTGTGCTTGACTGTTTTTACCTCAGTGAAAGATCAAACGAAGAGAAGGTACGGCAGAATTCTGTCATGTACATGTCCTCTATTTGCTTGTAACTAAAAAGAAGTGCAGTCTCAGTTTTGAGAACTAGAAAAACAAAGATACTGTAGAACTAGAAAAACAAAGATAATGTAGTGTCTTGGTATTACCTCACTATAATGCGTGTTATATTCTCTTCTTGCCTAGGTCTGCACATTCCTCTGTATCCTGCTCTATCCAGGCCTTATTCTCATAGACTACGGGCATTTATTTAAAAACCAAAGCTGTCTCTTATCACTGGACTACAGATTCTGACTGACCAGCGTTAGAAACTTTATGAGCTGTAGCCCTTTCCACTCACAGCCCCTGTCATCCCATATGCAGGTTGAATTTTATATTTTTTGTCATTGATAAGCGCCTAAATTGGAACGCAGTGGCTGTACAGTAACATGCTATAAATGATGTCAGAGCTCAGGTTCTCCGCTTCACAGTTCTGTATGGGTTTTGACTGACAACCGTTATAAACTTCAGCATCACTCGCGACCAGAAGATGCCTCCCATCACTCCCTCTAATTGGGCTACTTTTGCAAATGTTTTGTTGTCTGAGTGAAGGAAATGCTGTAAATCGAGAGGAGTCTATGTGTTCTGAAAGATGAAATGTTGAGGATTATAATAAATACTGCTTTGATGTCATACAAGCAAACCACACACATTTACATTTACATTTACATTTACGTCATTTAGCAGACACTCTTATCCAGAGCGACTTACAAATTGGTGCATTCACCTTATAGCCAGTGGGATAACCACTGTTAACATTTCCATATTTGAAATTTCATGTCATTTACAGTATCAACGTTTTATGATCGCTATGATTGATCTACAGTTACAAGGATGACATGCGTTATACCCTGGGTTGTCATTAACAGAATGAGCCTGTGTTTGTCGTATTGTGAAGAAAATTAGCTGCAGAACACGCACTTGAATGCACTCATGACTCCATTCTATGCTCACCAAAATTACAATCTGTTTGTCTGATGTGCCTTTTGAAAGCCTAACACTGTAAGATTGTCAAATGATACCCACCTGACCCAGATTGCGATTTATTTAGTGTTGGTGGGGACACAGGGCTGTGTTCCAAACAAAAAACTACAAGTGTGCTTGCTTTAGTTCCTCAATGGCAAAGCTGGGAGAGCTCAAAAAAGCACCTTATAGTTGAAGGCTCTTTCATTGAGTCATAAAAGTGCATTGAAATTACTTAGAAACTGTGCACAGTTTGGAGAGGTGTGTGGCCACTTGGAGACACCAGTTAGACTTGTCACTCAAACCCTTGTAATCGTTATTTTCTTATCTTGCACCTACTCCAACATTTCAATGAATATTCTTATTATGTTTTTGAATGTATTCCGAATATTTTCAGATTTCGCTATTGACAAATGCTGTGAAAAGTACAGTAAATGTAAAATGCACATACAATCAACAGTGTAATGTTTGGATTCAGTCTTGTGTCAGGTGAACTCTTGTGTCTTCACCTTTGGTCTGATCATTTCCCCATAATCTCCAAACTGTTCTCTTTCAATTGCTGCCATGGTCATGCATATGCTTTTTATAGTTCTTCTGTTAGAAACATTTCAATTTGGCCCTATCCATATAGACCAATTTCCACAAGTGAAGGTGTTAACAGTATCATCATGTCTATATTCTTTAACCTGGCGTCAAATACAACAGTATAAGCCTGGGGCTGGCCCTATGGAGTGTGGTGGGTCTGGGTCTGGGCTGGGACATGCTAGGCTCTCTGGCCTTCATCCTGGCCCTCAACTACAAACAGATGGAGCTCTACCACTCCCTGCCCTTCTTCTGCTACTTACTGGGCAAGTGTTTCAAGCAGGGCCTGGCAGGCCGAGGGTGAGTTAGCTGACTTAGACTTACACCCCTGGCTAACGAGGTTTGTGTGTGTGGAGAGATGTTGTGTGGCAGCCAGCACAGAATATATGATTTCACTGTATAAAATCAATAAATCAAAGACTATCAGTTTACCATCCAGTTAAATCAAGTCTGACGAAAAAAAGCATCAAAGATCAGATTATTTTAATTAACTCTGAATCACAATCAGAATGATTATTTTTCAAGAAATACTCAGAATCTACGACTTCCTGTAGCCATTGGACAAAACATGGCCCCATGAAGTAGCCTACACTATGTCCACTCTCCCAAACAGAGTAGCAGAGTTACTGAGGCGAGGCAATCCGATTGGATGACTGTTACTAGTGTCCTCACATTTGTTTATCTAGTAACAATGTACCAAGGGCATCTGGTAGCAAATGGATAGCTGGATTAGATGGGTAGGGGAAGATATGTCCAGATGACACTATTACCATGCCCAAGCTCCTCAGCTATTCCTGTGTGTGCAACTTTATCACCACACAGCTACTACAGCTGACCTACTGTGAAATACTTTTAGCTGATGCATGGTTTTCACAACATACATTGACTAACTTGGGATGCGCGGACAGTCATGTACACAGCTGTTGTCATTTTGGAGTCCGCTACATCAATCTTAATTTAAGAGGAATGTGAGAGAGAACAACAGAGAGAGTTGAGATTCAGCCAGTGAATACTGTTGAAAATATGAATGATCATGTTTTACTGCTTTACAAGTGCATTTATAGCCAGTAATGGTTAAGGGCTTCTAAGTAAGCATTTCATGGTAAGGTCTTTTGGCCCCCCAAAGTTTTTTGAAAATGCAATCTATTTTCGGACAATTTGAAGTGCACAAATAATTATAATTATGTTCCGGTTCTCCGACCAAAATCGTCCCATGGCTGAATCTAGTTCCTTGTTCTAGAGTGTTATGGTGACCAAACCAGGTTCTCCATCCACAACCCAGTCTTTTGACATAAAAGATGGATGTAGGACAACATTTTCTTGCCTAGGAACCCCCACCCAGGCAAACTGGCGACCTAGGGACCCCCACCCAGTTGTGGAAAAAGTACCCAATTGTCATGCTTGAGTAAAAGTAAAGATACCTTAATAGAAAATGACTCAAGTAAAAGTGAAAGTCCCCCAGTAAAATACTAATTGAGTAAAAGTCTACACGTATTTGGTTTTAAATATACTTAAGTATCAAAAGTAAATGTAGTTGCTCAAATATAATGAAGTATCAAAAGTAAAAGGAAATGCTATGAATCATTTCAAATTCCTTATATTAAGCAAACCAGACAGCACAATATTTTTTAATTTTTAATTTTTTACAAATTGCCAGGGGCACACTTCAACACTCAGACATCATTTGCAAAAGAAGCACTTCTGTTTTTTCGAGTCTGCCAGATCAGAGGCAGTAATGATGACCGCACTTTCTCTTGGTAAGTGCGTGAATTGGACCATTTTCCTGTCCTACTAAGCATTGAAAATGTAACGAGGACTTTTGAGTGACAGAGAAAATGTATGGGAGTAAAAAGTACATATTTTCTTAAGGAATGTAGTGGAGTAAAAGTTGTAAAAAAATATGAATAATAAAGTACCCCAAAAAACTACTTCAAAGTATTTTTACTTAGTTACTTTACAACACTGTCCCCGCCCAGGCAAACTGGTGACATAGGTTACCCCCCATCATATGTTAGCAAAAAAATAAAAATGCACATCTTGTATTATCATCAGGTGAATGATAATGGAAAGGAGAAGTAATCAACATTTTAATATGAATACATTTGGTGGATAGCTTTTCATTATTTTGACCTCCCCACAGTTCTATAATTGGAAGAGGAAGTGGAAACTCTAACATAGCCTATTAGCTAGAAAGGTAATATAACTCCAAACCCATTTTTGCTAATAGCAGCCGTTTAGCTGGTTAAACAAAGGTTAGCCATGTTTTGGCAAAAATGTATGTCCAAGTCAAGAAAGCTTACCAGCAGCCAGCGGCACTTGCCACGACTAGTGTAACCCGGGTGCTTTTTCAAAGCCTATGTCAGATTACTCCAGTGTAATTAGCTTTTAAGTTGACATCATTAGAAATAATATATTCTCCTCTTTTCTACTGTAGGTATGTAATTCCATATTTTTTTGTTCTGTTGCCAGTGATATTCATAAAGACATTAAAATAAAAATTCCACAAACATTTGAGGACCCCCTGCAGTACTTCTGCTGCTCCACCCCTGTTTGAATACCCCTGATTTAGGATGTAGAGGATGCCTACCCATCGTTTAGGAGGCCGTGATCAACAGTGATAACTACGTTTTTACCTGAGGGACCACAATATCTGCCAAGTTGAAATCAGTTGGTGGTAGAAAGACGAGGGGCTCAAGGTAGTTAACACAGTGCTGCCCTCATAGACAGGAGTGGTACGCTGTGCCCCCTGTTCTTCAAAGCACAGCCTACATGCCCACACACACACAATTCCTCTGTGCTTAGCCAATTGGAAATGTATCCCATGCAGGATCATAGAAAACAGAGGAATAAAATGTTGAAAGGTCAGAGGGGGGGTCGTTGTGACTAGGTTGGGGGATACAGATAAATCTAGCTAATTTACTGCCAGGGTCATTTCAGCACATCATTGTGGGGCCATGTTTTAGCCGTGTGATGTGATCTGATGTGGTGCCAGGGTCCAATGCTATCCGTGTCAGAGTACATCCATTCGTTGTGCAAAATGTTGGCAGCCAAACCGCTGTGTCCTTGATAAGTGAACTTACACCCAGCGAGGCCACACTGGAAGAGGGGGGAGAAGGAACGAGGGAGGGAGGGAGAGGGGGGAGGAAATTAAAGACGAACGGACAATGATGGATCACACAGGGGACATTAGTGAGAGTAGCATCGCAACACTTCCGCGGCACCGTTGAAAGCGTGTCATGATCGAGGTGCTGAGGTAAAGTAACACTGTTATGGGGGGAGGAGGAGGAGGGGGGTCGGGGGTTGTAGAGGGGGCTCGCGGTTCGGCTTTTTGAAACCTGCCCTATGCCCGCCGTGTCCTGTAGACCTACCCATTCCCGGAGGTGGCACCCAAGGTGCGGTGATGTGAGAAGTAATTGAACATTCTGTGAGACTGGTCAGGGTGGCAGAATGCATGGCAGTTATTTGTTTATGAAACGATGCCAACGTAATACACAGGGTGTGAGCGACTCTATACCCCAATGGGCCGCAGTGCGAGGCGCTCCAGGGGAAGCCTGCCTGAACTAATTGTGAAATTGTGCACGTAAGCGGAAGCCGGACCAAGACAAGCGGACATGGCGAGAAGGGGTGGGAGGGTGAGAAGGGGAGGGGCGTACGTTTACCCACCAAGCAGCACTCTAGCCATCTCAGTGTTCCTGCTTCACAAAAATGGCACCAAATGCTGCAGCCTGTGAAATTCTACGTTGGCTTATACAGTGGGGGAAAAAAGTATTTAGTCAGCCACCAATTGTGCAAGTTCTCCCACTTAAAAAGATGAGAGAAGCCTGTAATTTTCATTACATTTACATTACATTTACATTTTACATTTTAGTCATTTAGCAGACGCTCTTATCCAGAGCGACTTACAGGAGCAATTAGGGTTAAGTGCCTTGCTCAAGGGCACATTTACGTAATTTAGCAGACGCTCTTATCCAGAGCGACTTACAAATTGGGATAACCACTTTCCAATTATTATTATTATTATTTATTTATTTTCGGGGGGGGGGTAGAAGGATTACTTTATCCTATCCCAGGTATTCCTTAAAGAGGTGGGGTTTCAAATGTCTCCGGAAGGTGGTGAGTGACTCCGCTGTCCTGGCGTCGTGAGGGAGCTTGTTCCACCATTGGGGTGCCAGAGCAGCGAACAGTTTTGACTGGGCTGAGCGGGAACTGTGCTTCCGCAGAGGAAGGGGAGCCAGCAGGCCAGAGGTGGATGAACGCAATGCCCTCGTTTGGGTGTAGGGACTGATCAGAGCCTGAAGGTACGGAGGTGCCGTTCCCCTCACTGCTCCATAGGCAAGCACCATGGTCTTGTAACGGATGCGAGCTTCAACTGGAAGCCAGTGGAGTGTGCGGAGGAGGGGGGTGACGTGAGAGAACTTGGGAAGGTTGAACACCAGACGGGCTGCGGCATTCTGGATGAGTTGTAGGGGTTTAATGGCACAGGCAGGGAGCCCAGCCAACAGCGAGTTGCAGTAATCCAGACGGGGAGATGACAAGTGCCTGGATTAGGACCTGTGCCACTTCCTGTGTAAGGCAGGGTCGTACTCTCCGAATGTTGTAGAGCATGAACCTGCAGGATCGGGTCACCGCCTTGATGTTAGCGGAGAACGACAGGGTGTTGTCCAGGGTCACGCCAAGGCTCTTCGCACTCTGGGAGGAGGACACAACGGAGTTGTCAACCGTGATGGCGAGATCATGGAACGGGCAGTCCTTCCCTGGGAGGAAGAGCAGCTCCGTCTTGCCAGGGTTCAGCTTGAGGTGGTGATCCGTCATCCATACTGATATGTCTGCCAGACATGCAGAGATGCGATTCGCCACCTGGTTATCAGAAGGGGGAAAGGAGAAGATTAGTTGTGTATCGTCAGCGTAGCAATGATAGGAGAGGCCATGTGAGGATATGACAGAGCCAAGTGACTTGGTGTATAGGGAGAAAAGGAGAGGGCCTAGAACTGAGCCCTGGGGGACACCAGTGGTGAGAGCACGTGGTGCGGAGACAGCTTCTCGCCACGCCACTTGGTAGGAGCGACCGGTCAGGTAGGACGCAATCCAGGAGTGAGCCGCGCCGGAGATGCCCAGCTCGGAGAGGGTGGAGAGGAGGATCTGATGGTTCACAGTATCAAAGGCAGCAGACAGGTCTAGAAGGACAAGAGCAGAGGAGAAAGAGTTAGCTTTAGCAGTGCGGAGAGCCTCCGTGACACAGAGAAGAGCAGTCTCAGTTGAATGACCAGTCCTGAAACCTGACTGGTTTTGATCAAGAAGGTCATTCTGAGAGAGATAGCAAGAGAGTTGGCTAAAGACGGCACGCTCAATAGTTTTGGAAAGAAAAGAAAGAAGGGATACTGGTCTGTAGTTGTTGACATCAGTGGGATCGAGTGTTGGTTTTTTGAGAAGGGGTGCAACTCTCGCTCTCTTGAAGACGGAAGGGACATAGTCAGCGGTCAAGGATGAGTTGATGAGCGAGGTGAGGTAGGGGAGAAGGTCACCGGAGATGGTCTGGAGAAGAGAGGAGGGGATGGGGTCAAGCGGGCAGGTTGTTGGGCGGCCTGCAGTCACTAGTCGCAAGATTTTATCTGGAGAGAGAGGGGAGAAAGAAGTCAAAGCATAGGGTAGGGCAGTGTGAGCAGGACCAGCAGTGTCATTAGACTTAACAAACAAGGATCGGATGTCGTCAACCTTCTTTTCAAAGTGGTTGACGAAGTCATCCACAGAGAGGGAGGAGGGGGGGGGGGGGGGGGGGGGAGGATTCAGCAGAGAGGAGAATGTGGCAAAGAGCTTCCTAGGGTTAGAGGCAGATGCTTGGAATTTAGAGTGGTAGAAAGTGGCCTTAGCAGCAGAAACAGATGAAGAAAATGTAGAGAGGAGGGAGTGAAAAGATGCCAGGTCGGCAGGGAGTTTAGTTTTCTTCCATTTCCGCTCAGCTGCCCGGAGCTCTGTTCTGTGAGCTCGCAATGAGTCGTCAAGCCACGGAGCTGGAGGGGAGGACCGAGCCGGCCGGGAGGATAGGGGACACAGGGAGTCAAAGGATGCAGAAAGGGAGGAGAGGAGGGTTGAGGAGGCAGAATCAGGAGATTGGAGGGAGAAGGATTGAGCAGAGGGAAGAGATGATAGGATGGAAGAGGAGAGAGTAGTGGGAGAGAGAGAGCGAAGGTTGCGGCGGCGGCGTTACCATCTGTGTAGGGGCAGAGTGAGTAGTGTTGGAGGAGAGCGAGAGAGAAAAGGATACAAAGTAGTGGTCGGAGACATGGAGGGGAGTTGCAGTGAGATTAGTAGAAGAGCAACATCTAGTAAAGATGAAGTCAAGCGTATTGCCTGCCTTGTGAGTAGGGGGGACGGTGAGAGGGTGAGGTCAAAAGAGGAGAGGAGTGGAAAGAAGGAGGCAGAGAGAAATGAGTCAAATGTAGACGTAGGGAGGTTGAAATCCCCCAAAACTGTGAAGGGTGAGCCATCCTCAGGAAAGGAACTTATCAAGGCGTCAAGCTCATTGATGAACTCTCCAAGGGAACCTGGAGGGCGATAGATGACAAGGATATTAAGCTTAAATGGGCTAGTGACTGTGACAGCGTGGAATTCAAATGAGGAGATAGACAGATGGGTTAGGGGGAAAATTGAGAATGACCACTTGGGAGAGATGAGGATTCCTGTGCCACCACCCTCTGACCAGATGCTCTCGGGGTATGCGAGAACACATGGTCAGACGAGGAGAGAGCAGTAGGAGTAGCAGTGTTTTCAGTGGTAATCCATGTTTCCGTCAGCGCCAGGAAGTCGAGGGACTGGAGGGTAGGATAGGCTGGGATGAAGTCAGCCTTGTTGGCAGCAGAACGGCAGTTCCAGAGGCTGCCTGAGACCTGGAACTCCAGGTGTTTGGTGCGTGCAGGGACCACCAGGTTAGAGAGGCAGCAGCCACGCGGTGTGAGGCGTTTGTGTAGCCTGTGCGGAGAGGAGAGAACAGGGATAGGCAGAGGCATAGTTGACAGGCTGTAGCAGATGGCTACAATAATGCAGAGGAGATCGGAATGAAATGAACTAAACATCTGGGAAAGGAGAGAGCAAGGCCTCCCTCACCAAAAAATATAACTCTCCACACTTCCACCTCAGAAACTATAATTGTTTCACTGAACCACCCGAATAAAACTCTCCCAACTTCCACTTTAGAAATTAGAATTGTTGTAAACTACAGCGGTTCAATGTTTCAAGGACTAGACTCAACTTACTTTATTCAGCTAGCTAACTATGACGCCATAGCTAACTAGCATGCTAGCATCCAATAACACACAGTTTAGCACCAATACTTGGTTACAACAAACTACCAATAGTGTGTTAACACACTAAACAGATAATTCATGTCCGTGTCTAGTTCTTTCATAACGCAGCAATGATTAAACGTTGGCTAGCTAGCACAAAGATATTGTATTTAGCTACCACAGTACAACCAGCTGGTAGTGTTGGCTAGCTAGCAATGGCTGCTGTGTTGACTTTGTTTGAAAAACGGCGTCGCTGCGAACGAATGTAGCTGGCTAAAATGATATTGTATTTAGTTGCTACCATTGCTAATAGCTACTAGCCAGCTAGTCCAGGAGGTGAGTTAGCTAGCTAGCTTCGTGCTACACCCGGCATCGCCGAATACAAAAGTAACCTACAATAACTACATACAACAACTACCCACAACAGCCCACGATGCCTACCTATAATACCTAATAATATACAGCCCACGATGCCTACCTATAATACCTAACTACAATCTAAATACATAGTTTAAGCCTTACTCGACAAAGCCCAAGCTATGTATAAAGCCAAACTTACCCAACGCCAGCTAACTGGGTGGCAGACTGCAATCAGTAGCTGTAATTAAGTACAGCAGCTACCAACCACCTAACGTTAATGCCTCGGATAATGAGGTTAGAAAAACAGCTGAATGGTAGGCAGCTAGCTGGCTCAATTACAGGTACTCTTAAGCGTGAAATAACATTGGAAACAACTAACCACAGTTGCTAAAAGTTACCAGTAGCTACCCGCTAGCTAGCTAGCTTTGTTGGTCCAAGTAGTAGGTTAGCTAGCACTCGTGCTTCGCCGGGGTCCGCCGAATACAATAATTACCTACAATAATTACCTACAATAACCTACAATAACCTACAATAACTACCTAAGTAAACTACCTATAATACCTGACTACAATACCTACCTACAATCTAAATACATGGTTTAAGCTTTACTCAACATCATATAAGAAGCCAAGCTTACCTCCTGCTAGAGAAAACACAACCTCTCCCGACCACCGCGTTTCTGTAACAATGCCATAAATAAGCCATAAATGTTTTGGTTGAACAAAAATTCGACACTTCATACAAAAACTCCTTGCTTGGTGGGTGAAAAAACGTCACCTGCTGGAAGAAGGCAGATTTTCCGCAAAGTTGGTCCTCTCTCTTCCTCTCTTCATCATAGGTACACGTCAACTATGACAGACAAAATGAGAAAAAAAAATCCAGAAAATCACATTGTAGGATTTTTAATGAATATATTTGCAAATGATGGTGGAAAATAAGTATTTGGTCAATAACAAAAGTTTCTCAATACTTTGTTATATACCCTTTGTTGGCAATGACACAGGTCAAACGTTTTCTGTAAGTCTTCACAAGGTTTTCACACACTGTTGCTGGGATTTTGGCCCATTCCTCCATGCAGATCTCCTCTAGAGCAGTGATGTTTTGGGGCTGTCGCTGGGCAACACGGACTTTCAACTCCCTCCAAAGATGTTCTATGGGGTTGAGATCTGGAGACTGGCTAGGCCACTCCAGGACCTTGAAATGCTTCTTACGAAGCCACTCCTTTGTTGCCCGGGCGGTGTGTTTGGGATCATTGTCATGCTGAAAGACCTAGGCACGTTTCATATTCAATGCCCTTGCTGATGGAAGGAGGTTTTCACTCAAAATCTCATGATACATGGCCCCATTCATTCTTTCCTTTACACGGAACAGTCGTCCTGGTCCCTTTGCAGAAAAACAGCCCCAAAGCATGATGTTTCCACCCCCATGCTTCACAGTAGGTATGGTGTTCTTTGGATGCAACTCAGCATTCTTTGTCCTCCAAACACGACGAGTTGAGTTTTTACCAAAAAGTTATATTTTGGTTTCATCTGACCATATGACATTGTCCCAATCCTCTTCTGGATCATCCAAATGCACTCTAGCAAACTTCAGATGGGCCTGGACATGTACTGGCTTAAGCAGGGGGACACATCTGGCACTGCAGGATTTGAGTCCCTGGTGGCGTAGTGTGTTACTGATGGTAGGCTTTGTTAATTTGGTCCCAGCTCTCTGCAGGTCATTCACTAGGTCCCCCCGTGTGGTTCTGGGATTTTTGCTCACCGTTCTTGTGATCATTTTGACCCCACAGGGTGAGATCTTGCGTGGAGCCCCAGATCGAGGGAGATTATCAGTGGTCTTGTATGTCTTCCATTTTCTAATAATTGCTCCCACAGTTGATTTCTTCAAACCAAGCTGCTTACCTATTGCAGATTCAGTCTTCCCAGCCTGGTGCAGGTCTACAATTTTGTTTCTGGTGTCCTTTGACAGCTCTTTGGTCTTGGCCATAGTGGAGTTTGGAGTGTGACTGTTTGAGGTTGTGGACAGGTGTCTTTTATACTGATAACAAGTTCAAAAAGGTGCCATTAATACAGGTAACGAGTGGAGGACAGAGGAGCCTCTTAAAGAAGAAGTTACAGGTCTGTGAGAGCCAGAAATCTTGCTTGTTTGTAGGTGACCAAATACTTATTTTCCACCATAATTTGCAAATAAATTCATAAAAAATCATACAATGTGATTTTCTGGATATTTTTTTCTCAATTTGTCTGTCATAGTTGACGTGTACCTATGATGAAAATTACAGGCCTCTCTCATCTTTTTAAGTGGGAGAACTTGCACAATTGGTGGCTGACTAAATACTTTTTTTCCCCACTGTATGTCTTCCATTTCCTAATAATTGCTCCCACAGTTGATTTCTTCAAACCAAGCTGCTTACCTATTGCAGATGCAGTCTTCCCAGCCTGGTGCAGGTCTACAATTTTGTTTCTGGTGTCCTTTGACAGCTCTTTGGTCTTGGCCATAGTGGAGTTTGGAGTGTGACTGTTTGAGGTTGTGGACAGGTGTCTTTTATACTGATAACAAGTTCAAACAGGTGCCATTAATACAGGTAATGAGTGGAGGACAGAGGAGCCTCTTAAAGAAGAAGTTACAGGTCTGTGAGAGCCAGAAATCTTGCTTGTTTGTAGGTGACCAAATACTTATTTTCCACCATAATTTGCAAATAAATTCATTAAAAATCCTACAATGTGATTTTCTGGATTCTTTTTTCTCAATTTGTCTGTCATAGTTGACGTGTACCCATGATGAAAATGACAGGCCTCTCTCATCTTTTTAAGTGGGAGAACTTGCACAATTGGTGGCTGACTAAATACTTTTTTCCCCCACTGTAGGTGAGGAGCGCCACCAACGGCACTAACCCACATTTGCTGCCGATGCGGCTGAACCGAATGGTTCATGTGTTGACCTCAGCCCAGGCAGCGTTGGGTGACATTCCAGTAGGGTACTTATTTGGGTGTTCTAGGAGAGATGAGGCCTAGATGTCGGCAGGACAGCCTGCCTGTAACCTCCACACACACAGCTGTGCTCTGAGCAGCTGTGGCAAGGCCCAGAGGACCTCGTAGAAATTCACACTATAGAAGGGACCACACTATTACAAGACATGGTTAGAGTCCAGTGTTTCCCAACCCTGGTCCTGGAGTACCCCCAACAGTACACATTTTTGTTGTAGCACTCGACAAACACACCTCATTCAACTCATCGAGGGCTTGATGATTAGATGACAAGTTGAATCAGGTGTGCTTGCACAGGGTTACAGTAAACATTTGTACTGTTGGGGGTACTCGAGGACCAGGTTTGGGAAACACTGGGTTAGACTGATCTATGCATTGCATTTCTACATTGTGTCATATCACAGAAACAGCCTTAATATCTGATCCCAGAACAACTTCTAAGGCACTTAAATCACATTAATCACAATGGTCATAACTCCATCTGCCTTAGGTGGGTGTGGTGGGTGGACACTGTGACACTACAGTGGTCTTCTATGGGGTGGTCTGAATGTGAATGTGCCGAAGTATGCGGAAGTTGTTGTAATGTGATTATCTTTGAACATTTAACCCTATGTCCCCAAGTGTACAAATAAGTGCATCGCTTCTAGTGCTATAAATGCACTGTGGAATGCACAGAAGGGATTTTTATTGCACTTTCAGTTGGGAAATGTTTACTTAGAGCAATGCCACTTGTTTGCCTTCTGCTTTTTAAAGCAGCGTACTGTAATACTATATATGTGGGTTTCAAAATTTGAAACCCTTGGCTTGTAATGAGTTTTGTAACTAATTTTATTGATTCACATCAATTATAAACACTTAATAATAAAAAAAAGTATATTAGTTCTGCATCATTATAGGAAGTGAGCTATTTTCTTATTTAAAGATGTGTGTGTGTTGACAGGATAAAGTGGCCAACACATGGTGCAGCTTGAACGTCCTGTTAAAGATTAAGACCATCCTGTCCACTGAGACCCAGCTCTACCTCAGGTAATCCCCCTCTTCATCAGCTCTACCTCAGGTAATCCCCCTCTTCATCAGCTCTACCTCAGGTAATCCCCCTCTTCATCAGCTCTACCTCAGGTAATCCCCCTCTTCATCAGCTCTACCTCAGGTAATCCCCCTCTTCATCTCTTTATCTCTTTCTATCACTCCATCTCATTCGTTTTCTTTCTGTCTCTCCTCTCTCTCGCTCTCTGAGAAGCCTCACATTAGAGACACTGTTTTATAGCAGAGTGAAATTAAGATTATCCCTTGTAATAATATGTGAGAGCAGCTTCTGAATACTGAGCACTATCAGCTGCTATGGGCTTTTATGGGCACTCTGACAACTATTGGAAATCTGCTGATGAGATTTCAGATTTGGAATGCCAAAATAAACCATTTGAACCATTTCTGTTTGGGACAAAGCAAAGATAGCTAACTTTTCTGTGGTGCCATGAAATGTTATGCCAGTCAAAGCTTATTCTCCCCTAAGGTCCTTATGAATGAGGAGAGGCTGTAGTCAGTCATAGAACCCTTCTCTTGTCGTCATGGTGGTGCGTGCTTGAATAACCTGTTGGGCTATATTTAGTGGTGCTGTGTGCACTCTGAACAGGGTGGACACGTTTCTGCCAGACTGTTAAGACCAGGGATTAACTGGGAATTCTCTGACTGCAGCGTATTTAAAACAAATGAAAACACTAGATATTGTTGGTCATGGGTGAATATTATAATAACTGTATGTTTTGAGGGGAGGAGGGGTATACCAGGCCATAGAAAGATGTATCACTGGTCACCTTATCGTTACAGTTGATGTGAACTACTGTGTTGACTATTTATGTATGTGGAATACCACGAAATAGTTCTCAACAACCCCAAAAAATGATCTGTGAACTGTACCCTAAATCACCCTGACCCTCCAGCCCACTGCCATAGCCCACCCATCCATTACCCCTCTAAGCACTCCTCTTGCCCCATGTTGGGGGTCCTGTTGCCCCTTCTCCCCAGGGGCCCTTTAGGCCTTCATGGGGCCCATGACACAGCTGCCCTCACACCTCTTACTCATGCGCTGCCCTACCTTACCCTATCCCTACCCCTTCAGCCGGAGTGGAGGTACCCCTCTGGTCCACTCCCCTCTCACCCTCCCTTCCTGTGTCTATCCCCAGTAAGTGACAATTGAAGGGTTAAACTAATGCTTTGGGTGCCCTAAGCGGGCCAGTATTTGATACAGTTCCCACATAGCTGGGGTCTTATGGGTGGACCGTGCTGGGGTTAAAACGAGCCAGCAGCCGCACAGTTCGGTTTCACCATGAGGTTTAGGTTTCTGGGCTGGGCCATTCACTATTTGGTCAGATTTACCATAGCATTGTTTCTATGAATGATGATAGATTACTTCATTCTTCTCTGTTTTGTTTTCAGTTTGGCCGCCACTCTCCTGGCTACTGTCCTGGCTTTCCTACCTTCGTTTTCTGATGTTTGATTACAGAGAATGATGATGTAATGCTAACCTGTGTAAACTGTCATTTTAGGTCAATTCCTCTCTGGCATTCTTCTCCTTCTCCTTCCAAGTTCACGAAAAATCTATCCTCCTGCCTGCCTGATGAATAGAGGGGAGGAGTAGGGGTGTGTGTGCACGCATGCACGCATGTGTGTGTGTGCCTTCCTGCCTGCATGCGGTTCCTAATCATATACCTCACCAACCGCAGTGCAGTATATAAAAAGCAACAGGCAGCTGTAAGCGCTAGGCTATCCAGGTTTTGCTGCACAGTGGGATTTGGTTACAGATTTTGTGATCTATTAATCTAGATCAGGCAGATTGTTGCATTATTTATTGATTGAGTTATATCTCCCACCTGTCTGTCCCCGAATCAATCAGTAATGCATGTCCAGGGCTTAGGGAGGAACGCCGGGATGTGGAGCAGAGGAGGGCGTTGTTTGTGGTCGATCAATTATTGGGGCTATAGGAATGAGTGTAACTGGATACGCAAAGAGTACTACTGAAATTATACAATCAGGGAGTGATGGGTTTCGTCCGAAATGGCACCCTAATCCCTATATAGTGCACTACTTTTGACCAAGGCCCATAGGGTGTTTATTGTTCAATAAAGTGTGTATAATTTAGGGGTGTTTAACCCTTTCTCCTCTAATACTTTCTGTCTGCCTCTAGGCCAGTCTGCCTGCTACTGAATGACCTCCCTCTGCCAGCCATCTGGTTTCTACAGGCCTCTATGTTCAGGTGAGAAGCTACTGTAGGGGAACCACTGATGGAGAAACTATACTGGCCAATAATAGCAGACCAACAGACCAGGTTAAAGGTCATAGGAGAGACTGTTCAAAAAGCAGAAGTACAATCATGTACATTAAATGTAAATCCTAAAAATTAGCTGTTAGAAAACTCCTCAAAAAGAATAGGATGCTTTGTCAGATGAATGTTTGTGTTGATATTCTAAGAGTCAAGTAAAGATAGAAATGGAGTCAGTATGAGGGGAGAGGAAGTGAAGCTGACTAACTTTCACCAGCTGTCGTTAAATTCTTCCGGCAGTACTAATTGTTGTACGTGTGGTTTAGTATAGGGATATCCGTGGATTACACTGCATAGCCAGCATACCTCTCCTCTAAGCATGTCTTGTATACGGACAGCAAGTCATTCTGTATGTCTCCTCTAGTACAGTCTAACTGACAGGGCCTGCATTGTGCATCTCCACTCCACCCATTGTTGAAGACATACATCTTTTGTTTGGGTAAATTGAAGACATAATTGCATAATTTAGTCAAATGGTTTCTTAAGCACAGTTATTGTAAGAGCGTCTGAATGCACTGGGTTTGTTGAATTGGCGAAGTATGTATTTAAAAAAAATGTAATGGGTATTTATTTTGCCATTGAATAGATGGGGTTTTGTTGGATTTAAGTGGGCCCTACTACGGCTGTCTGAATTGTAAACACATGTCTTTATGTGGCGTGGAAAGAGTTTATTGGATGGAGATATGTGTTTCTGAGAGACTGCATTGTTCTTGTACTCTCCCTCTCTCTTCCCCCCTGCAGTATGCTGCCATTGTTCCTGAAGGATGGTCTGTTGGTGCCGTACGTGGTCACCTCCCTGGCCTTCCTGTTCGTCAGCATATACCTGCTTTCCGCCCTGGAGCATTGCTCAGATGATGATCTGCGTCTGAGGCCCTACCACCACCCTATCTGCACGCCCAGCATGGACCTCAGAAGGGTCACCAAGTGGAAAGTAAGTGTGACCTAGTGGTTCACGTTGCACGTTTCACGTTACACTACCCCTATGCCTGTCTGTGATACAAGAAAATACAACAGTATTCATTCATCCATTCATAGCAAAATATTTATCAGATTGCAAAGCAAAAACAGATAGCGTTCTTTACCAGGCAGATAGTTGCAATGTTGTCTGTTTTAGTAGTGGGTAGGGCAGGGGTTGCCCAATCTTTTCTTTACCTTACATAAGTTACTTCAGATAAGTAAAAAATGTCCACAGCCACCTGGTAGGAAGATGAGGTTTTTGTCACAGGAATTTCAAAGTAATTTCAGAAGGTTGTTGTCACTAACCACGTTTCCATCCACAGTTTTTATGCAAGTAAAGTCATACCGTATAAAAAAAATCACAGCAGCTGTGATGGAAACAGGAAGTTTGGTGAGATCTTTTTGTGTCGGTAAAATAAATAATGTGCGAAATGGCGGTGGAAACGCCTTTATGCACAAATATTAATTATGATAACCATCATATCGAAGGAAACTTGGAGTCACGCGATGATATGGTGTGTAGTCCTCCCTCTACGACTTGGGAAAGCATGCAGTTTATTAGGCTACTAAAGAAAATGTTACGATGAACTTGATGCTCCTTTCCAATAAATATCATGGATCTTATTCTGGTGACATGATGATCGATGCTTGACTACCTTTGACAAATAATCTCATCATGTAGACTAGCCTACCCACACTGTATCTGCTAGCTGTTGGCTAGAGCGCACGTGCCAAGACCTGAGTAGGCACATTTGCCATTTAACTCAACAGTTTTTTTGACAAAACTATTGGTACAGTGGAAACACATTGAACTTTACATTTTTATTCGGTACATGAAAAATTCAGTGAAAAAGTACATGTTGTCTGCACTATATTATCACGCACGGATTTTTATCCACAACTAATTTGGTTGGTGGAAACACCACTGGTGGGAAAATTCACATATTTTCTTTATGCAGATTTTTGAATATTCGCATGAAAATCTGTCACCAATTAGATGGAAAACTAGCTACAGTAATTTCATAACCTGAATTGCATCAGCGTGAGAAGATACATATCTCTCCAACTGTATAAATAAATATAATGTGCCACTGTACTGTAAGCTGTGTAAGCTGCCTGGGATGAAAGCCACTGCCAGGCCCCAAGTATTATTTATCACTTATTTAAGATACAGTTGTCTGAAGTGGCTTCCTGGCCCTGCTCAGCTGTGCTGCTGCACCCTCCCCTCCCTTAGCGACAGACGGGGATTGCATCCTAAATGGTACCCTATTCCCTATATAGTACACTACTTTTGACCAGGCCCCATAGGGCTCTGGTAAAAAGTAGTGCACTGTATAGGGAATAGGATGGGCCCTGGTCAAAAGTAGTGTACTATATAGGGAATAGGGTGCCATTTGGGATTGGGACGTAGCCATGGACACCGCTACTGGACGGCGCAGTGCGGTGTGGGAGATCATGAGAAGGAAGAGGTGTCTTTTTATAGAGTCATTAACACAGGTTTGCCTAGATATATTTATTTACCCAAGAGGCATAAATAAGGAGGCCCAGCATTGGGGCTAGGGTTTAATGGGGTGGGTCTCATACGGAGGCGTTTACGCCACCTACCCTCACTGATCCCTAGGTCCACAGGTCCCAAATAGACATGTTCATGTTGATCCTGCTACCAACACTCTGTTTGCAACATAAATGTCAGTTGTGATGAGGGAGGGTCCTGTGATGGGGGATCGTCATGCAATGTCTCTTCATTTTATTTGTGATTTTTATCTTAACTACGTTGCATAGTTATTATGACTAGGGCCAATTCCATTTCAAGACCAGGAACTTGAGGCCTAAATTCAATCAGATTAAGCATTAAACGGCGATAGCCGAGACCCCCATGGCTGATGTTTTGATAGTGTCGGAGCTGTCAAATCTGTGAGCAGTTGCTCTTGTGATCTGTCACGAAGACATACCCGTCCCACTCTCGTTAGAGTCAGAACGAGAAAGTGTAGGCTATATAGAAATAATGACTCTCAAATTGAAAGTCATTAAATGAAATGAGGAAATCTATCAGCTTAATTGAGTTGTAGATTACATCTCACATTCCAGTGTTCGAACTGGAATGGAGATTTCTCTTAATGCTACTTACTCCGTGCAGCCAATGGCAATGTCCGCTTTAAGTATAATGCCGGGAGCTGCTTGTAGATTTGACCGCTCTAACGCAGTTCCACCTCCGACACCGCCAAAACAACCACTATGCGGGTGTCGGCTAGCATGGATCTGATAGAATCTAACCCTTAATTAATCTAAAATGTACAATGTAAAATGTAATTAGGACATTATCAATTTGAATTGCATGTCAAACTCAGTTTCTGATTTGACTGGAATTTAAATCCAAATGAGCCCAACACTGGGCTATGAGTGGGCCTTGGCTTAGCTGTGATGGCTTAACTCCCTTAGAAAAAGAAAAACCTGAAAAGTCTCTCTCCATCTCTCTCTCCTCTCTCAATCTCTCCTGCAGTTCTACATCTCCATCGTGGCCATGGCTGGTTTGAGCTTTACGAGCATGGCGCTGACCCCTCCGTCCAGGCTGCCTGATGATTTGTTTACCCTCCTGGTGTCAGTGTTCTCCTTCCACCATTTCCTGCGCCTCCTCCTCTACTTCAACAATGTCCAGATTGCCGAGCCGCCTCCACCTGGGAGTAAGAATCAGAAGAAAACTAACTGAGTAGTCGCCACCTGGCAGAAAGAAAACTTACTGAAAAACAAACTATGCACAGTGCCTCAGTCACTGACCACCAAGGACCAATAGGACTCATGGAGAAACGCTACTAGTCTAGGGCCAATCATTTACAATCTTTATTCTAGAGAGATAACCCTCCTGTCAACATGAATGGTTGGTGTTTTGTCAATGCCTAATTATGTACATCAAACTTAAAACAAGTCTTTATATTTTTTTACTTGACTGTTTTTCAATATTTCCAAATGTTTGTTCCATCATTACAATTATTTTTTACAAATTGTATTTTTCTTGACAATTTAAATCACCTCTGATATGAATTCTCGAAGAACCTTGATTTTACAGCCGTATTGTCAGCACGTAGATTAGATCCGTCCGAAGCAGTTTCAAATAACCTCCTCATAAAGTGTCCATCTTCTCCAAGTTTTCAGCTAACTAAATCACTGGCGGTAATAGTGTTGCACTGTGTCGTAGCCAGACAATAATTAGCCAAACCATGTCTTTCAACCATTTAATTTAGCTTCATAAAAGATTCATTACAACAGCTAGATACAAAGAGAGTCCACACAGCACACAAAGGGCTATGCATTTAAACACAAAAAGCAGTGACAGGTCAGACAGGCCCTAAAACATGGATGATGGAAGATGACATATCAGAACATAATGTCATAAAGTCGAAATACCACAGAAAAACGGTACAAGCAATCTTTTACCCCCATTGCCTGTGAGTTAATGACAGGCATAAAAAAAATCCATTACAACGATAAATGTTATCGGGTCACTGAGGGCGGGCTGCTATGCTGTGTATCTGCAGCCGCTGGCCCTGCAGCCAATAACACTAGAGATGGGAAGGGCGAGACATCCAGAGGCCTGTGCCTTTAGAATTACTACTGTGGAAGGACTGGGAGGAAGGGGACAACAGATGAAGATATGGAGTTAAAAGAAACATGTACAAACGTCTATAGCCAGTACCAAAACACTGTCATTTTCATAAATGCATACTAGGCCTATTGTATTTATGATTAGAAATTACATTCAGAAATGTTGATAAATGAATAGATTCATGCACCACGTTCAAAGCATTGCCATAGTGTTGCCTGAGTGGCCTGTGTCATGATGGGTGGTGGGCTGGAGACGGGGGGTGAGAGCGAAGGAGAGTGGGACCCCTCGAGGAGGAAAGGGTTGGTGGGCTCGAGGTCTGAGGTGATGTGGAGTAGCGGGAGAGGTGGTGGGTGGCCGGGGGTGTAGGATCGCCAAAGGGCCCCTTCTCCCACCTCCGGAGGGCCAGTATGAAAACATTAGTTTTGTTTAACGGCGTGCTCACTTTGTCCTTCACATGGCCTCCAAGGATGATAAAGTGAGAATTATATGATCCACCTTGGGTAGAAATAGGAAATGTGTCTGTGCACACCAGCTGTTGCTTAGGTCGCTTGGGCTGCAAGAGGCCTCAGCCTTCCCATGTACAGCCAAATAAAGAGCCAGAGACTGAAGTGTATGTCTGAGTGTGTGTACACGTACGTGAATATTGGAGCCTCTCCTCAGAGCCCATATTCATGTTTCTTTACTTTTCCAGGTAGCTAAAGGAAATGGTGGGGGTGGATTTCATACAGCATCAGGTCTAATGGGACGAGGGGGTTCGCTCACTGAAATAAAATTTATTTTTGCAGTGCTGCATCGCGGCCGTTATTGTAGAATCAACATTTGTCAGTGGTGAGGGAGAGGCTTTCTCCAGCAGACAGGGCTCAATGTAAACGTTTCTGATGTCTAACACTGCCTTTTCACTTTCTGACACATTCCCCCAATGACTGACAGGCAGCCTCCGAGACGTCTCTCTGCCTCACAACTGACAGCTTGGATTCTATATTCATCAACCGGCCATCTCCGAAGAGGAAGCATACGCTGTGGAAAAGGAGAGAGTAGCTATTCCAGTTGTCGTCGGTAACCAACAGGGGGAACCTACAGGGGGATATCAGAGAGGCAAACATGAGTGTAACCCTGCTGTCTGTCACACTGTAATATCACCACATTCAATGGGAAGACATACTGATTTGTGTACTTCTACAGGAGGAAAATTAAACAAGTAACATGTTGTACATTTCAAGCAGACAGCGATGAATGGGTTAAAGTATAATGGATCGTTGGACTTGATTCAAGTTTTTGCACTTGAGATAAAGCTGTAGGCTCTATAATACTCTGAGGTTTTTACCTTTAGAAGCCCATTATGGATTTCAGAAAGTCAGAGGAGCTGCCAGCTGCCAGACAATACCTGTAGAGAACAAAATGTTATTAGATACTACTTCTCATTCAGAGATTAAATACAGTTACTGCTTTAAGAGGAAAATTATAACTGACACTGCAACTCACACATCCCAAACGGACAAATCTGAGGGCCCAAGTGGTTTGATTTAGCAGTGAAATAAATATCTTCATTTTTTGTTTTTAAATACTCACCTAATTGATTACAGTTTTGGCAATAAAATAAATTATTATTATTTTTCACTGGAGAATTGGAAGATACAACGACATGGTCTGTGTCAGAAATCATGTCTGA
Organism: Coregonus clupeaformis; assembly: GCF_020615455.1. Classification (NCBI taxonomy): domain Eukaryota; kingdom Metazoa; phylum Chordata; class Actinopteri; order Salmoniformes; family Salmonidae; genus Coregonus; species Coregonus clupeaformis. Next base: position 9,379,466 of record NC_059217.1, read on the forward strand.
AGGCGTGCGTAGTCTAAAGCCTCTGGGGGCGATCAAACTAAAGGCTGCAACTCTGCAGCCAGGCTTAAACGTCACTAAAATAGCCTCTTAAGTAATATACAGCTCTGCTCTTTAATTGCAGCTGTGTTTAATCAAAAAGCATAAAACTCCTCCCAAACAGGTGGCATGTGTCTGAGGAGGAGAGATGATTGATGTGGCAGATAGTGGTGAAGCCTAGGCCTTAGCCCTGGACCTGGGATACCAGCCCATCCCATCGCTTTTATTACATTTAAGGAGTCCTTTCTTTGATACACCCCATTACTGCTGACATACAAATCTTCCTCAACATGGACCCATCTATGGCCTGATCAATTTTTATACTGCTGAGTCGTCCCTTCTCCTTATGTTATCATCTGAAAATTCATATTATATAGGGTTTTCTTATGGGAAAATGGCAATAAAAATTGGATACTGCCCAGAAGATGTCCACACGTTGGTGGGTTGCCCATGACTAAATGTTTCTGAGAAACTAAAATGTGTTTCTGTAGCTGTTTAATTGTTATTTATTTTTATCCTCCTAAGAAAATATATTGTGAAGTGATTTAGAACAATGTCTCTGTATGGGTTGGAGGGGGAGAATTTATTAATCCTTTGCACAAATCCTTTAATTGAATTTTCCAACTCTAACCACACACAAATAATCAATACCTTCTGCTGAGGGGAACTTGTCTCACAATGATTATGGCATTCTCTTTTCAATTCTGTAGTTATCAGCACATACAGGACAGACAGGTGTCCTTCATCCTGTGGTATTTGTAATGGCTGGGCAACCCTGTGGATTTAGGGCTGCCTGAAGCCTGAATGCTCACGAAAAGTGACTTCTCCAGAATGATTCACGAAACTTTTGTTAACCTTAAAGAATGGCCGTAAGCGCTTCTCAACACCACGGCCAGCACATTGAAGAAAGAAGATAAAGGGTGCTGCTTGCTACTGTCTGTAACTAAGAGGGAAGGAGGGAGGAGAGGAGAGAGGACGAGGTGGGGAAGTGAAGTGGGTTCAGAGGTTTGGCCGTCAATGCTAAAATATCCTTGTCGATTGACTCAGCTGCCTTGGCAGTATGTATGTCCTGCCCTGGCACTGAGCTGCTTGAGGCTTTGCTTAAACCTTAGACAGTGCCAGGGTCACAGTCCAGATCTAAGAGCTTGTGTCATCTCTACACGGCTCAGGTAACACTGAGGTGACTCTTCGTCTCCAGTCAGATCATGGTCATGCTCTAGTCGCAAAGCAGGCCGGCTAGGGCTCTCTGTAACACTAGATATACACTGAGTATATCAAACATTAGGAACACCTTCCTAATATTGAATTGCATTACATTTACATTTTAGTCATTTAGCAGACACTCTTATCCAGAGCGGCTTACAGTTAGTGAGTGCATACATTTTCATACTGCACCCCCTTTTGCCCTCAGAACAGTCTCAATTCGTCGGGGCATGGACTCTACAAGGTGTCAAAAGCGTTCCACAGGGATGCTTCCCATAGTTGTGTCAAGTTGGCTGGATGTCCTTGGGTTGTGAACCATTCTTGATTCACACGGGAAACTGTTGAGTGTGAAAAACCCAGCAGCGTTGCAGTTCTTGACACAAACCGGTGCGTCTGGCACCTACTACCATACCCCGTTTAAAGGCACTTAAATATTTTGTCTTGCCGTTCACCCTCTGAATGGAACACATTCACAAGTTTTGTCTCAAGTCTTAAACATCCTTCTTTAACCTGTCTTCTCCCCTTCATCTGCACTGATTTAACAAGTGACATCAATTAGGGATCATAGCTTTTACCTGAATTCACCTGGTCAGTCTATGTCATGGAAAAAGCAGGTGTTCTTCATGTTTTGTACACTCAGTGTACATACAGTGAGGGAAAAAAGTATTTGATCCCCTGCTGATTTTGTACGTTTGCCCACCAACAAAGAAATGATCAGTCTATAATTTTAATGGTAGTTTTATTTGAACAGTGAGAGACAGAATAACAACAACAAAAATCCAGATAAACGCATGTCAAAAATGTTATAAATTGATTTGAATTTTTAATGAGGGAAATAAGTATTTGACCCCCTCTCAAATCAGAAAGATTTCTGGCTCCCAGGTGTCTTTTATACAGGTAACGAGCTGAGTTTAGGAGCACACTCTTAAAGGGTGTGCTCCTAATCTCAGTTTGTTACCTGTATAAAAGACACCTGTCCACAGAAGCAATCAATCAAATTCCAAACTCTCCACCATGGCCAACACCAAAGAGCTCTCCAAGGATGTCAGGGACAAGATTGTAGACCTACGCAAGGCTGGAATGGGCTACAAGACCATCGCCAAGCAGCTTGGTGAGAAGGTGACAACAGTTGGTGCGATTATTCGCAAATGGAAGAAACACAAAATAACTGTCAATCCCCCTCGGGGCATGGGGCTCTATGCAAGATCTCACCTCGTGGAGTTGCAATGATCATGAGAACGGTGAGGAATCAGCCCAGAACTACACGGGAGGATCTTGTCAATGATCTCAAGGCAGCTGGGACCATAGTCACCAAGAAAACAATTGGTAACACACTACGCCGTGAAGGACTGAAATCCTGCAGCGCCCGCAAGGTCCCCCTGCTCAAGAAAGCACATATACAGGGCCGTCTGAAGTTTGCCTATGAACATCTGAATGATTCAGAGGAGAACTGGGTGAAAGTGTTGTGGTCAGATGAGACCAAAATCGAGCTCTTTGGCATCAACTCAACTCGCCGTGTTTGGAGGAGGAGGAATGCTGCCTATGACCCCAAGAACACCATCCCCACCGTCAAACATGGAGGTGGAAACATTATGCTTTGGGGGTGTTTTTCTGCTAAGGGGACAGGACAACTTCACCATATCAAAGGGACGATGGACGGGGCCCATCCACAACCCATTTTCAAAGCCCTGGCTGATTTGACGGTACACATAGATTTTTGTTGTTGAAATGACGTGGAAACAACGTTGATTCAACTAGTTTTTGCCCAGTGGGCTGTTACACTTTAGACCAAATATAAAGCATTTGAGCGCAGTCTTAAATGTAGCCTACTGGTCGGAACTGAATTGTCAGTCACATCTGCTAAATAAATAAAAATAGCTATAGATGTGATGCAGGTCCAGAAGAATGCAGTCTGACAAAGCAGTTACCCTTTTCAACAGAGCTTCTTACACCTCTCCATGCATTTAGCACATGAACCCAGCGCCTGAATGCCACAAGCGTCAAGTCTAAACAAACATTTTACACTGGGCAGCAGAACCATGCCTCCGTCAGGCTCCATGACACGATCACCATCATCTGTCTGGATTTCACGCTCCCTCCACAGCACAGATATGGGCCAGCTCTCCTCTTCCTCTGCCTTGAATAACAGTTTGTTTACTTTAAATTTGTGTCTCAAGGCAACAGAGGAGTGATTCTCCTCCCTGAGCTATCGACTTTGACGTTGTAAACTTTGTTGCTGTAAGGGGGTTTATGCACAAACGATAAATGTCTTGCTCCACCATATGATAAAAAAAAGGACATTCCTCCGGTGTGGGGCCACAAGGCAACACATACACTAAATGACCAAAAGTATGTGGACACCTGCTCGTCGAAAATCTCATTCCAAAATCATGGGCATTAAAATGGAGTTGGTACCCCCTTTGCTGCTATAACAGCCTCCACTCTTCTAAGAAAGCTTTCCACTAGATATTGGAACATTGCTGTGGGGACTTGCTTCCATTCAGCCACAAGAGCATTAGTGAGGTCGAGCACTGATGTTGGGCGATTAGGCCTGGCTCGCAGTCGGTGTTCCAATTCATCTTAAAAGTGTTCGATGGGGTTGAGGTCTGAGCTCTGTGCAAGCCAGTCAAGTTCTTCCACACAGATCTCGACAAACCATTTCTGTTGTTTCGACCTCGCTTTGTGCACGGGGTCATTGTCATACTGAAACATGAAAGGACCTTCCCCAAACTGTTGCCACAAAGTGGGAAGCACAGAATCATCTAGCATGTCATTGTATGCTGTAGCGTAAATATTTTTCTTCACTGGAACTAAGGGGCCTAGCCCGAACCATGAAAAACAGCCCCAGACCATTATTCCTCCTCCACCAAACTTTACAGTTGGCACTATGCATTGGGGCAGGTAGCGTTCTCCTGGCATCCGCCAAACCCAGATTCATCCGTCGGACTGCCAGATGGTGAAGCGTGATTCATCACTCCAGAGAACGCGTTTCCACTGCTCCAGAGTCCAATGGCGGTGAGCTTTACACCACTCCAGCCGACGCTTGGCATTGCACATAGTGATATTAGGCTTGTGTGCGGCTGCTCGGCCATGGAAACCCATTTCATGAAGTTCCCGACAAATAGTTATTTTGCAGATGTTGCTTCCAGAAGCAGTTTGGAACTCGGTAGTGAGTGATGCAACCGAGGACAGACGATTTTTTACGCGCTATGCGCTTGAGCACTCAGCGGTCCCATTCTGTGAGCTTGTGTGGCCTACCACTTCATGGCTGAGCCGTTGTTGCTCCTTACAGTTGACCGGAGCAGCTCTAGCAGGACAGAAATTTGACGAACTGACTTGTTGGAAAGGTGGCATCCTATGACGGTGCCACATTGAAAGTCACTGAGCGCCTCAGTAAGGCCATTCTACTGCCAATGTTTGTCTATGGAGATTGCGTGGCTGTGAGCTCGATTTTATACACCTGTCAGCAACGAGTGTGGCTGAAATAGCCAAATCCACTAATTTGAAGGGGTGTCCACATACTTTTGTATATACGGTTGAAGTCGGAAATGTACATACACTTCGGTTGAAGTCATTAAAATTCGCTTTTCAACCACTCCACAAATGTTTTGTTAACAAACTATAGTTTTGGCAAGTCAGTTAGGACATCTACTTTGTGCATGACGCAAGTAATTTTTCCAACAATTGTTTACAGACAGATTATTTCACTTATAATTCACTGTATCACAATTTCAGTGGGTCAGAAGTTTACATACACTAAGTTGACTGTGCCTTTAAACAGCTTGGAAAATTCCAGAAAATGATGCCATGGCTTTAGAAGCTTCTGATAGGCTAATTGATATCATTTGAGTCAATTGGAGGTGTAGCTGTGGATGTATTTCAAGGCCTACCTTCAAACTCAGTGCCTCTTTGCTTGACATCATGGGAAATTCAAAGAAGTCAGCCAAGACCTCAGAAAGAAAAATGTTGACCTCCACAAGTCTGGTTCATCCTTGGGAGCAATTTCCAAATGCCTGAAGGTACCACGTTCATCTGTACAAACAATAGTACGCAAGTATAAACACCATGGCACCACGCATCCGTCATACCGCTCAGGAAGGAGACGCGTTCTGTCTCCTAGAGATGAACGTACTTTGGTGCGAAAAGTGCAAATCAATCCCAGAACAACAGCAAAGGACCTTGTGAAGAATGCTGGAGGAAACAGGTACAAACGTCTCTATATCCACAGTAAAACGAGTCCTATATTGACATAACTAGAAAGGCTGCTCAGCAAGGAAGAAGCCACTGCTCCAAAACCGCCATAAAAAAGCCAGACTATGGTTTGCAACTGCACATGGGGACAAAGATCGTACTTTTTGGAGAAATGTCCTCTGGTCTGATGAAATAAAAATAGAACTGTTTGGCCATAATGACCATCGTTATGTTTGGAGGAAAAAAGGGGATAGCTAGCAAGCCGAAGAACACCATCCCAACCGTGAAGCACGGGGGTGGCAGCATCATGCTGTGGGGGTGCTTTGCTGCAGGAGGGACTGGTGCACTTCACAAAATAGATGTCTCAAGACATCAGTCAGGAAGTTAAAGCTTGGTCGCTAATGGGTCTTCCAAATGGACAATGACCCCAAGCATACTTCCAAAGTTGTGGCAAAATTGCTTAAGGACAAAAAAGTCAAGGTATTGGAGTGGCCATCACAAAGCCCTGACCTCAATCCTATAGAAAATGTGTGGGCAGAACTGAAAAAGCATGTGCAAGCAAGGAGGCCTACAAACCTGACTCAGTTACACCAGCTCTGTCAGGAGGAATGGGCCAAAATTCACCCAACTTATTGTGGGAAGCTTGTGGAAGGCTACCCGAAACGTTTGACCCAAGTTAAACAATTTAAAGGCAATGCTACCAAATACTAATTGAGTGTATGTAAACTTCTGACCTACTGGGAATGTGATGAAAGAAATAAAAGCTTAAATAAATAATTCTCTCTACTATTATTCTGACATTTCACATTTAAAATAAAGTAGTGATCCTCACTGACCTAAGACAGGGAATATTTACTAGGATTAAATGTCAGGAATTGTGAAAAACTGAGTTTAAATGTATTTGGCTAAGGTGTATGTAAACTTCCGACTTCAACTGTATAGTGTAGGTTAGACTTCTTCACTGTTAATAATTAAAACAATTTCCAACGACCTTATCCGAAAACAAACCCGACTTCCCTGACAATCCCCCTATTCATTTTCCACAAATCACCATTATGTGATTGGATCACAAGTATTGTTTTGCTGGAGGCATAATGTGTGCCTGAAATAACCAAATTAATTATCTGGCTGGTAAATCGAGCAAATGACTGTTTCTGTTAGGAAAACAAAATGTTGTATTTTTTCTTGGAAAAAGAAACACATATTAAATGAATACTGGATAAATAGTGTAGAACAAATGAGCCAAGTAATAGATCAGATCAAGGCCTGGTAGATCATGTCTTGGAGCCCTCAGCCTTTCCATGTAACTGCATTCAAAACCATCACACCCCTGTCATCAATCAGTGGAACCCAAAAAAAAATTCACTGTCCCCTCATTTATGGAATAAGGTCACCATCATCATAACAATCTAATTTGAACCAATTCAGTAAAGGACATAACTCATCAGAATGTCATGGACAAGACAATGATGTTTCTGTGAGACAATGCAACTATTAGTCTTATGGGTGTTGTTATCTGATTGGTCAAAAGGAGAGGCGCCCACACACTGTTACACTTTTTTTATTTTAAATGCTGCTAATGTTTTGGCCCTACAGACCTTCCTCAGAGCATATTATCTGATTATAAAATGTTCATTAAAGCTGTAAACAAACACACGGTTATATCAACAGTATCAGTGTTTCCGCTATATTCATTAAGCATTGTTGGCCCACCGCTGCTAAATTGTTGTCACCGCTACAAATTTTTTTTTCGTATTTTATATGTACATTGAACTAAAATATAAACGCAACATGTAAAGTGTTGGTCCCATGTTTCATGAGCTGAAATAAAAGATCCCAGAAATGTTCCATATGCGCAAAAAGCTTATTTCTCTCAAATGTTGTGCACAAATGTGTTTACATCTCTGTTAGTGAGCATTTCTCCTTTGCCAAGATAATCCATCCACCTGACAGGACAGGTGTGGCATATCAACAAGCTAATTAAACAGCATGATTATTACACAGGTGCACCTTGTGCTGGGGACAATAAAAGGCCACTCTAAAAGGTGCAGTTTTGTCACAACACAATGCCACAGATGTCTCAAGTTTGAGGGAGTGTGCAATTGGCATGCTGACTGCAGGGATCTCCACCAGAGCTGTTGCCAGAGTATTCAATGTTAATTTCTCTACCATAAGCCAATGTTGTTCACGATGTTGTTTTAGAGTACATCCAACCGGCTCACAACCACAGTCCACGTGTATGGCGTCATGTGGACGAGCGGTTTGCTGATGTCAACGTTGTGAACAGAGTGCCCCATGGTGGCGGGTTGTGGTATGGGCAGGCACAAGCTACGGAAAACAAACACAATTACATTTTATCGTTGGCAATTTAAATGCACAAAAATACCTTGACGAGATTCTGAGGCCAATTTTTTTAAAGGTATCTGTGACCAACAGATGCATATCTGTATTCCCAGTCATGTGAAATCCATAGATCAGGGCCTAATAAATGTATTCCAATTGACTGATTTCTTCATATGAACTGTAACTCAGTAAAATCGTTGAAATTCATGCATGTTGCGTTTATATTTTTGTTCAGTATACAGTATACATATATTTCTGCCTAGACACGCTTTTAAATTAATAGTTGTTGGTTCAATGACTGGAAATCTATGGGAACAGCTAGCATGACACTAGTTGCTATCCTTTGACTAAACGTTCAAATTTTGCTGTGACAATATAGGTCTAATTAAGATCCTACATCTGTACATTCAAATCAAAATCAAATGTTATTGGTCACATACAGATATTTAGCAGATGTTATTGCGGGTGTAGTGAAATGCTTCTTGGAACTATTGCTTTTTGAGCATATAACTTGACTTAGTTCCACTACAGCTTATTGAATGGCCCTGGTCGTCATACCATATACTGTATGGCTATACTAAGTGGTTAAATCTCCGCTCACCAACCTCTCTGTGTCTCCTCAGTTCACTCTTCACTTCAGCAGAGCCTCTCGAGAAGAAACTTCAGCTCACTGCTGCCCTCTGCAGCCTGATGGCAAAAAAATCATCATCATCAGTTTATTCAGACCGATATGAAAAGGGTGAGCAGTTCATTTATTAACCAACATCATAAATATAAACTCTCCCTACAATACCAGAGCAAAACCAAGGTTAAGGCTAACAAATTGGAGCTACAGTATGATGGGAGTGTAAAATTTCCTTTTTCATTGATGGTGAGAAGATTTCCTCCAGCTCTCACCTTGCCTTAATAAATGATGCTACTGACCCTTCCAGTTTAGATCTGATGGCATGTAGTCTGGTCCAAATCAATTAAAGTCCAAAGTAACAAATTAAAATCAGGTTAGAGATGTAGGATTATACTACTAATACAGTGCAATATGGAACTTTTTGGGCGACCTGAACAAATTCACATAGAAATGTGTGTTATAGATCTATCATTCTCATTGAAAGCAAGTCTAAGAAGCGGTAGATCTGTTCTATGCACGTTATTTCTATGCTTCCCGTTCTTAAATTTGGTTTTTTTCGTCTTTTACTTTTGATTTTGTGCACCAGCTTCAAACAGCTGAAAGTACAATATTTTTGGTTATGGAAAATATATTTCACAGCAGTTTTGATGGTAAAATGATTCTCTACACTAAATGTGCTTGTTTGTCACATAAACTGAAATTAGGCAAACTATTATAATTTTTGCCACCAGGAAATGCCGGAGTGATTTCTGCAGAGTGCATGTTTAAAACTCCCAGAATACACTGAACAAATATCTAAACGCTACATGCAACAATTTCAAAGTTTTTACTGAGTTACAGTTCATTTAAGGAAATCAGTCAATTGAAATCAATTAATTAGGCCCTAATCTATGTATTTCACATGACTGGGAATACAGATATGCATCAAATCAAATCAAATTGTATTTCTCACATGCGCCGAATACAACAGGTGTAGACCTTACAGTGAAATGCTTACTTACAAGCCCTTAACCAACAATGCAGTTTTAAGAAAAATAAGTGTTAAGTAAAAAATAGATGAGTAAATTTTTTTTATTAAAATAACAAATAATTAAGAGCAGCAGTAAAATAACAGTAGCGAGGCTATATACAGGGGGTACCGGTACAGAGTAAAAGGCTAACATTTATATAGATCCCTCTTAAATGACTGCACCATAAAATTCAAAACTAATTATTTTCTTGATTGATAGAATTTACTCAAAATGGGTATGCTTTGGGGAAGGAAATGGCCCTCGTCTTAAACTACTCTTATCCAAGTATTTTTAGTGCTATGTAAATCACTGATAATTCGGCCAATGATGAATCCACGTCTCCTGTCATTAAATTCTGATTTGTCATAAAGACCATCAGCCAAGTGTGGCAATTTAAATATTCACTGATAATAAAGGGAGACCTCCCCTTCTTTCCCAGTATCAGAATAAATAGGTTTATTTTTTGGTTCACACAGACTCAGTTGAAATCTTCAACAAATAGGACATAAATTCTACTATATAATATAACTGTATATTTGCTTAACCTATATATAGTACAGTGGTTCTCAAACCTTTCCTAGTGGACCCCCAGACGTTTTACAATTTTGTTTTAGCCCTGAACTAGTCCACCTGATTCACCTAATCAAGGGCTTGGTGATTTGAGAACCACTGATATAGTAGCTACTAGCTAATAATTCAATGGCTAGTGCGACATTACTAGCTGTAAACTTTTGGTGGTACTTCCTCAATTCCCGACTTCTAAACCTCCATGGCTAGTTGCAGTTGGGTGACGATGTCCTTTAGCTTGTAGACCATGGCTGGCAGTCCTTATTGAGGCCTTATTGAGGCCCCTCAAAACATCTCTGGACATGAGCTGAAAGTGAAATAAAACATGAATATGAATCATTACATACATAATTTGAATCATTTACCTGCAAACTCTTACATTCATAATCTATGAAAGCAATGTTATGAGGGAACTCTACATCAAAACTGGAATAAAAAATAATGTAACATTTTTAAGCATAGTTAATTAGAATCATACCAACAAGAGAGAGCACTTTGTTGCTTGACAAAGCTGGCTTTGCCACAGAATCTTGAACGATGTTTGATTTCCTGCCTGACACGGAAAACAAAGGTATCTCCTCCCTGGTGAAGAGCACCTCCATCAGGTCTCGCGTCATGCTTTTGAAGCTTTTTTTATTGATCAGTGATTTCTCCTTGGCCAACTGAACGCCAAAGCTTAGATCAACCTAGAATTTGAGAGACACAGATCACAGTATTGTTTTTCATAAACTCATGAGCTCTATAGTGATCTATTATATTAGTAACAGGATATCTATGCAGTAGCACTGGATTTAAAAAAAATTGGTTCCAGTTAAGTTTCACATTGCCAATTTACAAACGAGCCATACTCTCTGAACAAATGAGATCGAACAAATGAAATTATTATACTGGCGAAGTCCTCTCTCAAAATCGTATGGCATTTTGGTGACCGTACACACCAGCTGCTCAGGTTTTTTGTTTTCAACTGATCCCGCAGGTGAAGAAGACGGATGTGGAGGTCCTGGGCTGGCATGGTTACACGTGGTCTGCGGTTGTGAGGCCGGTTGGACGTACTGCCAAATTCTCTAAAATGACGTTGGAGGCAGCTTATGGTAGAGAAATGAACATTCAATTCTCTGGCAACAGATCTGGTGGTCATTACTGCAGTCAGCATGCCAATTGCACGCTTCCTCAAAACTTGAGACATCTGTGGCATTGTGTCGTGTGACAAAACTGAACATTTTAAAGTGGCCTTTTATTGTCCCCAGCACAAGGTGCACCTGTGTAATGATCATGCTGTTTAATCAACTTCTTGATATGCTACACCTGTCAGGTGGATGGATTATTTTGGCAAAGGAGAAATTCTCACTAACAGGGATGTAAACAAATTTGTGCACAAACTTTGAGAGAAATGGGCTTTTCATATGGAACATTTCTGGGATTTTTTATTTAAGCTCATGAAACATGGGACCAACACTTTACATGTTGTGTTTATATTTTTGTTCAGTATAGTTTTGTCCCCTGGAATAAATATTGTGGATCTTAATGTTTTTGCTGGACTATTGGACCACCATTTTATCATGTTTGCAATCGCAACAAATAATCTGCTCAGACCCTAACCAACGATTATCAAAAGCTGCGCTATAAATTCTCGGACAACCCAAAGGTTTCTAGATTACTTTGTAGACTCCCTCCACCTACCCAAGGTCGTTGGAGTACAAAAATCTGTTAACCACCTAACCGAGGACCTAAACTTAACCTTGCGTAATACCCTAGATGCAGTCGCACCTCTAAAAACAAAAAACATTTGTCACAAGAAATTAGCTCCCTGGTATACAGAAAATACCCGAGCCCTGAAGCAAGCTTCCAGAAAATTGGAACGGAAATGGCGCTCCACCAAACTGGAAGTCTTATGACTAGTTTGGAAAGACAGTACTGTGCAATATTGAAGAGCCCCGATCAGCCTACTTTTCCAACCTGATTGAGGAGAATAAAAACTATCCAAAATGTATGTTTGATACTGTCGCAAAGTCAACTAAAAAGCAGCATTCTCCAAGTGAGGATGGCCTTCACTTCAGCAGTGATGAATTCATGAACTTCTTTGACGAAAAGATCATTAGAATGCAAATTACGACTCCTCTTTGAATATGCATTTTTCTCCAAAACTCAGTTGTCCTGTGTCTGCACAGAACTGCCAGGACCTAGGATCAATAGAGACACTCAAGTTTTTTTAGTCCTGTCTCTCGACACATTCACGAAAATAGTCATGGCCTCTAAACCTTCCAGCTGTCTACTGGACCCTATTCCAACTAAACTACTGAAAGAGCTACTTCCTGTGCTTGGCCCTCCTATGTTGAACATAATAAGCGGCTCCCTATCCTCCGGATATGTAACAAACTCACTAAAAGTGGCAGTAATAATATCAGCCTATATCGAATCTCCCATTCCTCTCAACATTTTCTGAAAAATACTAATAATGTATATACAAAACGCTCCAGTCTGGTTTTAGACCCCATCATAGTTCTGAGACTGCACTTGTGAAGGTGATAAAATACATTTTAATGGCGTCAGAACAAGGTTTTGCATCTGTCCTCGTGCTCCTAGATCTTAGTGTCGCTTTTGACACCATCGATCACCACATTCTTTTGGAGAGATTGGAAACCCTAATTGGCCTACACGGACAAGTTCTTGCCTGGTTTAGATGTTATCTGTCAGAAAGATATCAGTTTGTCTCTGTGGATGGTTTGCCCTCTGACAAATCAATGGTAAGTTTCTGTGTTCCTCAAGGCTCCGTTTTAGGACCACTATTGTTTCACTATATATTCTACCTCTTGGTGATGTCATTCGGAAACACAATGTCAACTTTCACTGCTATGCGGACGACACACAGCTATACATTTCGATGAAACATGGTGAAGCCCCAGAATTGCCTACCCTGGAAGCCTGTGTTTCAGACATAAGGAAGTGGATGGTGGCAAATATCAAGACTATTTCAAGGGCAGCTTTTTTCCATCTTCGTAACATTGCATAAAATCAGAAACTTTTTGTCAAAAAATTATGCAGAAAAACTAATCCATGCTTTTGTCACTTCTAGATTAGACTACTGCAATGCTTTACTCTCCGGATACCCGGATAAAGCACTAAATAAACTTTAGTTAATGCTAAATACGGCTGCTAGAATCTTGACTAGAACTAAAAAAGTTGATCATATGCCTCTAGAGCTAGCCTACATTGGCTTCCTGTTAAGGCTAGGGCTGATTTCAACATTTTACTGCAAACCTTGAAAGCATTACATGGGCTTGCTCCTACCTATCTCTCCGATTTGGTCCTGCCGTACATACCTACACTTATGCTACGGTCACAAGATGCAGGCCTCCTTATTGTCCATATAATTTCTAAGCAAACAGCTGGAGGCAGGGCTTTCTCCTATAGAGCTCAATTTGTATGGAATGGTCTGCCTATCCATGTGAGAGATGCGGACTTGGTCTCAACCTTTAACTCTTTACTGAAGACTCATCTCTTCAGTAGGTCGTATGATTGAGTGTAGTCTGGCCCAGGGGTGCGACGGTGAACGGCAAGGCACTGGAGTGATGAACTGCCCTTGCTGTCTCTGCCTGGACGGCTCTCCTCTCTCCACTGGGATTCTCTGCCTCTGACCCTATTACGGGGGCTGAGTCACTGGCTTACTAGTGCTCTACAATGCCGTCCCTAGGAAGGGTGCGTCACATCGTGCCAAGCTTTTTACGCTATACTGACGTGATCTTCCTGTCCAGTTGTGCTCCCCCTCAGGCTCGTGCGGTGGAGGAGATCTTTGTGGGCTATACTCAGCCTTGTCTCAGGGTAGTATGTTGGTGGTCTGTTGATATCCCTCTAGTGGTGTGGGGGCTGTGCTTTGGCAAAGTGGGTGGGGTTATATCCTGCCTGGTTGGCCCTGTCCGGGGGTATCATCTGACGGGTCCACTGTGTCCCCCGACCCTCCCCTGTCCCAGCCTCCAGTATCAATGCTGCAATAGTCTATGTGCCAGGGGGCTAGGGTCCGTCTGTCCTATCTGGTGTAATTCTCCTGTCTTATCTGGTGTCCTGTGTGAACTTAAGTATGCTCCCTCTAATTCTCCCATCTCTCTCTCCCTTCCCTCCCAGAGGACCTGAGCCCTAGGACCATGCCTCAGGACTATCTGGCCTGATGACTCCTGGCTGTCCCCGTTCCCTGTCCACCTGGTCGTGCTGCCGATCCAGTTTCTGCTGTTCTGCCTGTGGCTATGGAACCCTGACCTGTTCACTGGACATGCTACCTTGTCCCAGAACTTCTGTTTTCGACCCTCTGTCTCTCTCTCCCTCTCTCTCTCACTCTCTACAGCACCTACTTTCTCGACCTCTGAATGCTATGAAAAACCAACTGACATTTACTCTTGAGGTGCTGACCTGTTGCACGCTCTGTGATTATTATTTGACCCTATTTGAACATCTTGAAGAACGATCTGGCCTTAATTGCCATGTACTCTAATCATCTCCACCCGGCACAACCAGAAGAGGACTGGCCTAGATCCTTCCTAGGTTCCTTTCTTTCTAGGGAGTTTTTCCTAGCCACATGCTTCTACATCTGAAATGCTTGCTGTTTGGGGTTTTAGGCTGGGTTTCTGTATAAGCACTTTGTGTGATCTGCTGATGTAAAAAAGGCTTTATAAATACATTTGATTGATTTGATTGATTAATTGACTCTGTGAAAGACAGTGAAGATTATTTACAAACATGAAGGAATTTTTGTATTAGAAACTAGCTTAATTTGTATCCCCCAGGCTTAACATCTTCAGTGCCTTCAGAAAGTATTCATACCCCTTGACATATTCCGCATGTTGTTGTATTACAGCCTGAATAAAAATGTATCATTTTTTCCCCTCACCCATCTACATACAATACCCCAAAATGACAAAGTGAAAATATGTTTGCACATTTATTGAAAATGAAATACAGAAATATCTAATTTACATAAGTATTCACACCCCTGAGTAAATACTTTGTAGTAGCACCTTTTGGTAGTGATTACAGCTGTGAATCTTTCTGGGTAAATCTCTAAGAGCTTCAAATCAAATCAAATCAAATTGTATATGTCACATACACGTGTTTAGCAGATGTTATAGCGGGTGTAGCGAAATGCTTGTGCTTCTAGCTCCGACAGTAAAGTAATATCTAACAAGTAATATCTAACAATTTCACAACATATACCCAATACACACAAAACTAGTAAGGAATGGGATGCAAGAATATATACATATATGGACAAGCAATTACAGAGCGGCATGGACTAAGATACAGTAGAATATTATAGAATAGAATGCAGTATATACATATGAGATGAGTAGTGCAAGATATGTAAACATTATTAAAGTGACTAGTGTTCCATTTCTTAAAGTGGCCAGTGATTTCAATAGGCAGCAGCAGCCTCTAATGTGCTAGTGATGGCTATTTAACAGTCTGATGGCCTTGAGATAGAAGCTATTTTTCATTCTCTCTGTCCCAGCTTTGATGCACCTGTACTGACCTCACCTTTATTTTTATTGAACCTTTATTTAACTAGGCAAGTCAGTTAAGAACAAATTCTTATTTACAATGACGGCCTACACCGGCCAAACCCGGACAACGCTGGGCCAACTATGCGCTGCCCTATGGGACTCCCAATCACGGCCGGTTGTGATACAGCCTGGAATCGAACCAGGGGGTCTGTAGTGACGCCTCAAGCACTGAGATGCAGTGCCTTAGACCGCTGCGCCACTCGGGAGCCCGAGTGCGGGGTGAACAGGCAGTGGCTCGGGTGGTTGATGTCCTTGATTATCTTTTTGGCCTTCCTGTGACATCGGGTGCTGTATGTGTCTTGGAGGGCGGGTAGTTTGCCCCCGGTAATGCGTTCACCCTCTGGAGAGCGGTTGCGGGCGGTGCAGTTGCCGTACCAGGCGGTGATACAGCCCGACAGGATGCTTTTAATTGTGCATCTGTAAAAGTTTGTGAGGGTTTTAGGTGCTAAGCCGAATTTCTTCAGCCTCCTGAGGTTGAAGAGGCTCTGTTGCGCCTTCTTCACCACACTGTCTGCATGGGTGGACCATTTCAGTTTGTCGGTGATGTGTACGCCAAGGAACTTGAATCTTTCCACCTTCTCCACTGCGGTCCCATCGATGTGGATAGGGGGGTGCACCCTCTGCTGTTTCCTGAAGTCCACGATCATCTCCTTTGTTTTGTTGATGTTGAGTGAGAGGTTATTTTCCTGGCACCACACTCCCAGAGCCCTCACCTCCTCCCTGTAGGCGGTCTCGTCATTATTGGTAATCAAGCCTACTACTGTTGTATCGTCTGCAAACTTGATGATTGAGTTAGAGGCGTGCTTGGCCACGCAGTCATGGGTGAACAGGGAGTACAGGAGGGGGCTGAGCAAGCACCCTTGTGGGACCCCAGTGTTGAGGATCAGCGAAGTGGAGATGTTGTTTCCTACCTTCACCACCTGGGGGCGGACCGTCAGGAAATCCAGGACCCAGTTGCACAGGGCGGGTTTCAGACCCAGGGCCTCGAGCTTAATGATGAGCTTGGAGGGTACTATGGTGTTGAATGCTGAGCTATAGTCATTGAACAGCATTCTAACATAGGTATTCCTCTTGTCCAGATGGGATAGGGCAGTGTGCAGTGTGATGGCCATTGCATCGTCTGTGGATCTATTGGATCTAAGTGGGTCTAGGGTGACAGGTAAGGTAGAGGTGATATGATCCTTGACTAGTCTCTCAAAGCACTTCATGATGACAGAGGTGAGTGCTACAGGGCGATAGTCATTTAGTTCAGTTACCTTTGTTTTCTTAGGTACAGGAACAATGGTGGCCATCTTGAAGCATGTGGGAACAGCAGACTGGGAAAGGGAGAGATTGAATATGTCCGTAAACACACCAGTCAGCTGGTCTGCGCATGCTCTGAGGACGCGGCTAGGGATGCCGTCTGGGCCGGCAGCCTTGCGGGGGTTAACATGCTTAAATGTCTTAATCACGTCGGCCATGGAGAAGGAGAGGCCACAGTCCTTGGTAGTGGGCCTCGTCACTGGCACTGTGTTATCCTCAAAGCGGGCGAAGAAGATGTTTAGCTTGTCTGGAAGCGAGACGTCGGTGTCGGCGAAGAGGCTGGTTTTCCTTTTGTAGTCTGTGATTGTCTGTAGACCCTGCCACATACGTCTCGTGTCTGAGCCGTTGAATTGCAACTCCACTTTGTCTCTATACTGATGTTTTTCCAGTTTAATTGCCTTGCGGAGTGAGTAGCTACACTGTTTGTATTCTGCCATATTCCCAGTCACCTTGCCATGGTTGAATGCGGTGGATCGCGCTTTTAGATTTGTGCGAATTCTGCCATCTATCCACGGTTTCTGGTTAGGGTAGGTTTTAATAGTCACAGTGGGCACAACATCACCTATACACTTCCTGATAAACTCAGTCACCGTTTCAGTGTATTCATCTAAATTATTTTTGGAAGCTACCCGGAACATATCCCAGTCCGCGTGATCAAAACAATCTTGAAGCGTGGATTCCGATTGGTCAGACCAGCGTTAAATAGTCCTTAGCACGAGTACTTCCTGTTTGAGTTTCTGCCTATAGGAAGGGAGAAGCAAAATGGAGTCGTGGTCAGATTTGCCGAAAGGAGGGCGGGGGAGGGCCTTATAACCATCCTGGAAGTTCGAATAGCAATGGTCGAGGATTTTGGCAGCGCGAGTACAACAGTCGATATGTTGATAGAACTTCGGCAGCCTAGTCCTCAAATTTGCTTTGTTAAAATCCCCGGCTACAATAAGGTCCAGTGAAGTTCTTTGAGGGCCGTCGTGGTATCGGCTTGAGGGGGGATATACACGGCCGTGACTATAACCGAAGAAAATTATCTTGGGAGATATTCTAGGTCGGGTGAACAGAAGGACTCAAGTTCCTGTATGTTGCTACAATTACACCATTAGTCGTTAAT
Source organism: Coregonus clupeaformis (assembly GCF_020615455.1). Classification (NCBI taxonomy): domain Eukaryota; kingdom Metazoa; phylum Chordata; class Actinopteri; order Salmoniformes; family Salmonidae; genus Coregonus; species Coregonus clupeaformis. Next base: position 9,397,397 of record NC_059217.1, read on the forward strand.
CATGAAACACACACCTCCGCCCTTCTGCTTGCCGGAGAGATATTTATTCCTGTCTGCGCGATGAACTGAGAACAGGTCTGGCTGGACCGATTTCGACAGAATATCCCAAGAGAGCCATGTTTCCATGAAACAGAGTATGTTACAGGCCTTGATGTCTCTCTGGAAAGAAATCCTTGCCCGTAGTTCGTCAACCCTGTTAACCAAAGACTGAACATTAGCAAGTAGTATACTTGGAAGCGGTGGGTGGTGTGCACGCCTCCTAAGTCGGACCAGCAGGCCGCTCCGAGTGCCTCTCCTCCGCCGGCGATGTTTTGGGTCAGCCGCTGGAATCAGTTCAGTTGCCCTGGGGAGAGCAAACAAAGGATCTGCTTCGGGAAAGTCGTATTCCTGGTCATAATGAGTTACCGCTGCTCTGATATCCAATAGTTTTTCCCGGCTGTATGTAATGATGCAAAACACTTTCTGAGCTAATAATGTAAAAAATAATACATAAAAAAACAAAATACTGCAAAGTTTCCTAAGAGCTAGTCATAGAGGCCGCCATCTTCGTTGGCGCCAGGATACAATAGTGCTTTCCACACCTGGATTGTACAACATTTGCCCATTATTATTTTGAAAATTCTTTGAGTCAAATTGGCTGTTGATCATTGCTAGACAATCGTTTTCAGGTCTTGCCATAGATTTTCAAGCACATTTAAGTCAAAACTGTAACTCAGCCACTGTGTTTTAGGTTATTGTCCTGCTGAAAGGTGAATTAATCTCCCAGTGTCTGGTGGAAAGCAAACTAAACCAGGTTTTCCTCTAGGATTTTGCCTGTGCTTAGCTCCATTCCATTTATTTTTATCCTGAAAAACTCCCCAGTACTTAACGATTACAAGCATACCCATAACATGATGCAGCCACCAGTATGCTTGAAAATATGGAGAGTGGTATTCAGTGATGTGTTGTGTTGGATTTGCCCCAAACATAACACTTTGTATTCAGGATAAAAAGTGAATTGCTTTGCCACATTTTTTGCAGTATTACTTTAGTGCCTTGTCGCAAACAGGATGCATTTTTTGGAATATTTTTCACCACCATGCTAGTGGCTAATGCTACTTCCTGATGTTGCGCCCCGCATTCTTTATGAAACACAATTTTCCACCACCATGCTAGAGTGGCTAATGCTACTTCCTGATGTTAAACCTCGTATTCTTCCAGGGGTAAACAACAGACTGCTGCAACTGATACGCAACATCCGGGACTAGCATTCTTAGGCATTAGCCTGTGACATGGGCCTTTAGTTTAAAGGTGGAGTTGTAGCGTTTTTTGCAGAAGTGGAATTTGCAGTCTCGTCCTAACGAGACACACATGCCTTTGCATGTCAGCTTTCAGAGCAAACGTTTTACCACAGTCATGGCAGTGGTGAGTTTTTTTAGACGTGGTGCTGGGTTTAGAACAGTATTTCTCCAATGGTGGGCTGGGATCCAATAGTGGGCTGCTCTCAAGTCCTACTGGGTCGCTGCTCATGGCTGAGCTGCGACCTGAAGCATTGTTTTGATTACCTGGAGGGACACAGGGAATGTCGAGACCCTTTGGGCGGGTCACAGTGCCAAAAGGTGAAAGATCCACTGGTTTACAGTCACTGTCTCTGTTCTCCACAGTCTGGGTTTGGGGAAGAGTAGAGGACCAAAGTGGTTCCTCTTGATCACATTCACACAGGGAGGAGTGAATATGGAGTCTTTGGTATCAAATCAAATCAAATTTTATTGGCCACATGCTCCGAATACAACAGGTGCAGACATTACAGTGAAATGCTTACTTACAGCCCTTAACCAACAGTGCATTTATTTTTTAATAAAAAAGTAAAATAAAACAACAAAAAAGTGTTGGGAAAAAAAGAGCAGAAGTAAAATAAAATAACAGTAGGGAGGCTATATATAAAGGGGGGTACCGGTTAAGAGTCAATGTGCGGGGGCACCGGCTAGTTGAAGTAGTTGAAGTAATATGTACATGTGGGTAGAGTTAAAGTGACTATGCATACATAATTAACAGAGTAGCAGCAGCAAGATGCTCTTCCTCCTGACTGGTCCTGAGTTCCTCCTGTTCCTCTTTAATCTGTGTGGGCTCTGGGTCCTCCTGTCCTGGACTGGGGCTCCACGCGAGAGTGAGCTGCAGGGACTCTGGAGGGAAGGAGAAGAGGAGCAGAGGTTAGCTATATATCACAGAATTAAATAAAACACTTGAACTATACACGTCAAATTGTTATCTCTATGCTCTACAAGCCTTTAGACATGCCTGAATGCAGATAGCTATATCCAAAGATGATCTAGACTGAACAAAAATATAAACGCAACATGTAAAGTGTTGGTCCCATGTTTCATGAGCTGAAATAAAAGATCACAGAAATGTTGCATAAAAAGCTTATTTATTTCAAATTTGTTTACATCCCTGTCAGTGAACATTTCTCCTTTGCCAAGATAACCCATCCACCTGACAGGTGTGGCATATCAAGAAGCTGATTAAACAGCATGATCATTACACAGGTGCACCTTGTGCTGGGGACAATAAAAGGTCACTCTAAAACGTGCAGTTTTGTCACACGACACAATGCCACAGATGTCTCAAATTTTGAGGGAGCGTGCAATTGGCATGCTGACTGCAGGAATGTCCACCAGAGCTGTTGCCAGATCATTTAATGTTAATTTCTATACCATAAGCCACCACCAACACCATTTTAGAGAATTTGGCAGAACGTCTGCACAGAGATACCGCAAAGAGATCCTGAGGCCCATTGTCATGCCATTCATCTGCTGTCATCACCTCATGTTTCAGCATGATAATGCACTGCCCCATGTCGCAAGGATCTGTACACAATTCCCGGAAGCTGAAAATGTCCCAGTTCTTCTATGGCCTGCATACTTACTAGACATGTCACCCATTGAGCATGTTTGAGATGCTCTGGATTGACGTGTACGACAACGTGTTCCAGTTCCCGCCAATATCCAGCAACTTCACACAGCCATTGAAGAGGAGTGGGAGAAATTGAGAAATCCTGCACCTGCCCGGTTTGTGTGAAGAACATCAAATACAAAGGAGATCTGTCTAGGCACATGAGGATTCACAAAGGTGAGAAACCATTTAGTTGTGGTGAATGTGGAAAAAGCTTCAGTCAGACGGGGCAAATGAACTTGCACACACTGACTCACACTGGAGAGAACCGTTTAGCTGTGGTGACTGTGGGAAAAGCTTCTATCAGAAGGGAGACCTAGTGAAGCATTTACTGACTCACACACAAGAGAAACCATTTTGCTGTGGTGATTGTAGAAAAAGCTTCTATCAGAAGGGGCACCTAAGGAAGCATATGCTGTCTCACACAAGAGAGAAATCATTTAGCTGTGGTGACTGTGGGAAAAGCTTCAATTTGAAAGGGAACCTAACCAGGCATAAACTGACTCACACAGTATAGAAGCCATTTAGCTGTGGTGACTGTGGGAAAAGCTTCAGTGTCAAGGGGAACCTAACCAATCATAAACTGAGTCACACAGGAGTGAAACTACATGGCTGCTCAGTTTGTGGTAAAAGATTCACTCAAAAGACTCCTCTGCTGACGCATGTGAAAAAGATCCACAAAGAAAGTAAACAAAAAAGGAAAGAAGAAAGAAAATGAGGAAGTAGACGCAGAGAGTGGACTAAGCAGAGTATTGAGATACACCCAAGATCACTTGTGAACGAATTCTAACTGGTCCTCCTTATCCTGCTCAGTCCAATGTCAAACTAATGATGTAATGTATCTATGTTCCCTGTTACTAGTTTGTTCATAAAAGGGGCAATCTGCAGTTCAGACAAAAACAAAGCGGACACTAGGGATCGGCATTTTAAATGATTTCAGTATTCAAATAATATCATGATATTTTTTCAAGATATCCAGATAGTCGAAATACATGTTTTATTTATTTTTTATTTTTAAAATCAATGGAGACTTGCTGGCGCGAGAGCCGGTGCGCTGCGCTCTGCTTGTTTCAGCAGAAGGACGGGGGAGGGACGACGAGAGGAGTGACAGTCTATGTGTCACACGGGGAGAGAGACAGAGAAAGTAGCCAAACTGACTCGCGCTAGTTAGACAAACTTGTTGCAATGTCTACAACAACTCCATTCATATCAAAAACAGCCAACCTGTTGATTGATCATTGTCGCCTACTCCTCATTTTGCCAACATAATTCCATAATGTTAATTCTATTAATTGCATTGATTAGAAATCTCCCACCTCACTTGCTACACATCGAGATTCTGACTGTAGCGCCTTTGTAATTTTTAATTTTTTATATATACACTACCGGTCAAAAGTTTTAGAACACCATTCAAGGGTTTTTCTTTATTTTTACCATGTTCTACATTGTAGAATAATAGTGAAGACATCAAAACTATGAAATAACACATATGGAATCATGTAGTAACCAAAAAAGTGTTAAATAAATCAAAATATATTTGAGATTTGAGATTCTTCAAATAGCCACCCTTTGCCTTGATGACAGCTTTGCACACTCTTGGCATTCTCTCAACCAGTTTCACCAGGAATGATTTTCCAACAGTCTTGAAGGAGTTCCCACATATGCTGAGCACTTGTTGGCTGCTTTTCCTTCACTCTGCGGTCCGACTCATCCCAAACCATCTCAATTTGGTTGAGGTCGGGGGATTGTAGAGGCCAGGTCATCTGATGCAGCACTCCATCACTCTCCTTCTTGGTAAAACAGCCTGGAGGTGTGTTGGGTCATTGTCCTGTTGAAAAATAAATGATAGTCTCACTAAGCCCAAACCAGATGGGATGGAGTATCGCTGCAGAATGCTGTGGTAGCCATGCAGGTTAAGTGTGCCTTGAATTCTAAATAGATCACAGACAGTGTCACCAGCAAAGCACACCCACACCATAACACCTCCTCCTCCATGCTTTACGGTGGGAAATACACATGTGTCTCACAAAGACACGGCGGTTGGAACCAAAAATCTCAAATTTGGAATCCAGACCAAAGGACAAATCTCCACCGGTCTAATGTCCATTGCTCGTGTTTCTTGGCCCAAGCAAGTCTCTTCTTCTTATTGGTGTCCTTTTAGTAGTGGTTTCTTTGCAGCAATTCAACCATGAATGCCTAATTCACACAGTCTCCTCTGAACAGTGGATGTTGAGATGTGTCTACTTGAACTCTGTGAAGCATTTATTTGGGCTGCAATTTCTGAGGCTGGTAACTCTAATGAATTTATCCTCGTCAGCAGAGGTAACTCTGGGTCTTCCATTCCTGTGGCAGTCCTCATTAGAGCCAGTTTCATCATAGTGCTTGATGGTATTTGCGACTGCACTTGAAGAAACGTTCAATGTTCTTGAAATGTTCCGTATTGACTGACCTTCATGTCTTAAAGAAATTATGGACTGTTGTTTCGTTTATTTCAGCTGTTCTTGCCATAATATGGACTTGGTCTTTTACCAAATAGGGCTATCTTCTGAATACCCCCATACCTTGTCACAACACAACTGATTGGCTCAAACGCATTAAGAAGGAAATTCCACAAATTAACTTTTAAGAAGGCACACCTGGCAATTGAAATGCATTCCAGGTGACTACTCATGAAGCCAAGAGTGTGCAAAGCTGTCATCAAGGCAAAGGGTGGCTATTTGAAGAATCTCAAATATAAAATATATTTTGATTTGTTTAACACTTTTTTGGTTACTACATGATTCCATATGTGTTGTTTCAAAGTTTTGATGTCTTCACTATTATTCTACAATGTAGATGTCACGATCGTCGAAAGGAGTGAACCAATGCGCAGCGTGTAATGCGAACATACTTTATTTAATATACACCACACGAACAAAAACAACAAAACGATACGTGAAGTCCTTGGGTACAATACACAAACCAACACGGAACAAGATCCCACAATACACTGTGCCAAACAGGCTGCCTAAGTATTGTTCCCAATCAGAGAAAACAAGCAACAGCTGATTCTCGTTGCCTCTGATTGAGAACCACCCCGGCCAACATAGATACACATGAACTAGATCCTAAACACAGAACACAAACACATCGAATCTACACACCCTGGCTCAGCATATAAGAGTCCCAGAGCCAGGGCGTGACAGTACCCCCTGTGGTGCGGGGAGCAGGAACGGGCCGGGCCGGGCTGACGACGCGCACCACTGACTTGGTGCGGGGAGCAGGAACGGGCCGGGCCGAGCTGGCGACGCGCACCATTGGCTTGGTGCGGGGAGCAGGAACAGGCCGGGCCGTGCTGGCGACGCGCACCATAGGCTTGGTGCGGGGAGCAGGAACAGGCCGGGCCGGGCTGGCGACGCGCACCATTGGCTTGGTGCGAGGGGCAGGAACAGGCCGGGCCGGGCTGGCGACGCGCACCATTGGCTTGGTGCGAGGGGCAGGAACAGGCCGGGCCGGGCTGGCGACACGCACCATTGGCTTGGTGCGAGGGGCAGGAACAGGCCGGGCCGGGCTGGCGACGCGCACCATAGGCTTGGTGCGAGGGGCGGGAACAGGCCGGACCGTGCTGGCGACGCGCATCACAGGCTTGGTGCGAGGGACAGGAACAGGCCGGACCGCACTGGGAACACACACCACTGGCCTTATACAGGGATCAGGAACGGGCCAGACCGGACTGGCAACACACTTCAGTACCTCTCGCTGTGCCTCTACACTTTCCCTCCCTCTAATCACCAATGGCTCCCGTAACCCGGTGGCCTTCTCTCCTCGTCCACAAACTCGCCCCTTATCTGCCTCCAGCAGCCCCGTCGTCCATGCCATGTGACCCCCCCTAAAAATGTCTTGGGGTTGCCTCTCGCCTGTCCGACGACGACACTGTTGGCGCCGTACCTCCTCTCTCGCCAAGGCTTTAACCTTTGCCCATGGTCCTCTGCCCTCGAACATGTCCTCCAAGGACCACCATTGACCCACCTGGGCCATCGCCAACCTCTCCATCTCCTTACCCGGCGTTAGCTCCGAAACACGCTGCTTGGTCCTGTTTTGGTGGGATCTTCTGTCACGATCGTCAAAAGGAGTGAACCAATGCGCAGCGTGTAATGCGAACATACTTTATTTAATATACACCACACGAACAAAAACAACAAAACGATACGTGAAGTCCTTGGGTACAATACACAAACCAACACGGAACAAGATCCCACAATACACTGTGCCAAACAGGCTGCCTAAGTATGGTTCCCAATCAGAGACAACAAGCAACAGCTGATTCTCGTTGCCTCTGATTGAGAACCACCCCGGCCAACATAGATACACATGAACTAGATCCTAAACACAGAACACAAACACATAGAATCTACACACCCTGGCTCAGCATATAAGAGTCCCAGAGCCAGGGCGTGACAGTAGAAAATAGTACAAATAAAGTAAAACCCTTGAATGAGTAGTTCTAAAACTTTTGACTTTTTAACTTTTATATTTTATTTTATTTAAAACAACAATACAATACACAGACAATGCAAATTGCCTCTCCCATCAGTAGGTGCTCTGGTCAGTGGGTGCGCTCGCCCCCACCCGCCCCGAGACCCCGGCAAGGCAAGGCCCCGCCCCCGGCCCAAAGGGATTTTCCAAGGGCAGGAGAAACCAAGCCCAGCCCGACACCCGGGCAGGCATGGAAGCGAGCACACCTATAACTACCAGGACCAGCACACCTACCGCTCACAGCATGAAACCAAACCACAAAACATAAATGGTGAAATGAAAAACATACAATAATCCTTCACCCCTGATTGGAGGACCTCAAACATTTATACTGTGCATTTATGTATATAATTATTCCAACACTCATCAATTCCACCCTTCAGACAGCCACAGATCAACCCATCTTTCCCAATAAATCATAATTCTACCATTACCTCTCGCAATACATCCCTCCATTCTCCCATGGTGTCTCACTGGGGACTTACACCTCCCCATCTGCAACATTTCTGCCGAAATTGCACCAAAAATAAATATTTTACCCACGAGCACAATTATATTTCCTATACCTGACTGTGGTCCTTCAAATCCCCCAGCAATACAGTTTGCAGGTCCAACCGCACCCTGAAATTATGGCATAACAACCATTCCTGGACCTGACTCCAAAAACAAGCCACGGATGGATAGTACCAAAATAGATGTTCTATTGATTCTGTTTCCGCATGGCAGTCTGCACGGGTCTGACTGTTGAATACCCCGTATACTGAGCATTCTTTTTGTAGAATTGTATATAATAGCTTCAATTGAAAATAACGAATTGATGCATTGTTGTTTTGTATATCAGTTCATAAACCTGATGCCATGGCATTGGGACATCGAACATCTGTTCCCAAATATCTTGAATTTTATGCGGCATAGTTGTCAACAAACCCTCTTGACCATAAGTGAAACTGATAAATGTTAAGATTTATATTATTCATTTCAAGCCATTTATGCTTTTTAATTGGTGGCAGACAAACTCACTAATTCCTTTCTCTTTTAAGTAATTTCCTTTTCCATTTTTGTGGCAGAGCTGCAATGAGTTGGTTATAATTTTGTATTGAGCATGCATCTCTATACACCTGGATGAATTGGTTGTATGACATAATTCTACATTCGTTGTTTACAATGTAATTCATAAACATGATACCTTTCTTATACATTCTCTCCAAGAAAATTGGTTTATCCTCTACCAGTCCATGGGATTTTAGCCATACTATTTGCTCTAATATAGACTCTGCCTCTTCTGGAGGATAAAATTGGAATTGTAGCCAACTCTGGATAGCTTAATTTAAAAATAAGGATAATTTAAACAGGGTTCCATTGTCAATCTACCGGAAATTGATAGTTTTCATCTGTGTAACAGCAAAGAGCCCCCTTTTAAACATAGGATGTGCCTCTCTTAGAAGCCTACTGGAAAACCATTTTGGATTTAGATATATTTTCGGCGTTATAGAAGACGTTTAATGCCTTGATATTTAATCGTTTTAAACCTCCAAACTCATATTCATTATATAAAAATACCGGTTTAACTTTATCTGGTTTTCCATTCCAAATAAAAGGAAATATTATTTTGCTCACGTAATTTGAAGAAACATTCTCCTGGAGTCGGTAGAGCCATGCGCACAACATTTGAGAGAAAAATATATTTGTGCGTATGGAACATTTCTGGGATCTTTTATTTCAGCTCAAGAAACATGGGACCAACACTTTACATGTTGCGTTTATATTTTTGTTCAGTGTTATTTGCCTGTTGCTACTTTGTTAATTAAATGGGCAATTAGGCGTTTATACTACAATGCAATATTTGGCAAGTTAGCCACTTAACTTAGCAAAATATTCTGAAATAATTTTTATTTTTTAGAAAGATAAGCATGAAATTGACGTGGTCTTATTGACTCAACAACCAAAAATGTAGGCTTCTTAATGAAGAAGAAAATCTATAGTTATATCTGCTTGGTAGTATAGCCCTCTGCAGTTCAAACAACAACACTGTTTTAGTAAACTGCAGAGGGATGGGGTTGGAGAAATGTAAACACACAAATTCAGGCATATTTATGAAGGACTGACCACCCATTTTGTTTGACAAACAATGTAGTAAAACAAGCATAGTATTTTAGGTTCTGATGTTTTGTGTTCCGATGTAGGACAACCCTCAGCGGGGAAGCATCTGCTTTTCAGGGGGAAAGGAGGAGAGTCTGTAACATGACTTCGCTTTTGGACTTGCACCAAGCTGTTTGCAGTCTGCGGTGAAATATATAGTAGTTTGCGAGCTGGCTCTCTGAAGTTGTTTCCATTCGGAATTGCAACACTCCATCTTCACTCATCCTCCACATTTACTGGATTGGTTGAACAGTGCAGAAGAGAACCTCCCCCGATTGTTTTTTCTTCTTGTCAGGACCAGAATGTGGGGCATTTAGTTTCAGGAGTTTATTTTATGCCTGCTCTGTTAGGTTAGGGTACGACAGTTGAATTAAGCTCATGAGGCATTTCTAAGTTATATTTTTCAAGAATCATTGGGTATATATTTTCATAATCAAAAAATCAAAAAATATAATGTCCCAAAGGCAGATTGACCCTTTTAATAAAACTGGGATTGACCTGCTTCCGCATTCAGAACTTTTGCAAAATTTAACAGTAGCAGTGCAGTAATAGCGCCAAGTGACCACTAGATGGAGGTGTAGGACCACTACACAAGTAACTGCAATAATATAATAATAATATGCCATTTAGCAGACGCTTTTATCCAAAGCGACTTAAAGTCATGTGTGCATGCATTTTTACGTATGGGTGGTCCCGGGGATCGAACCCACTACCCTGGCGTTACAAGCGCCATGCTCTACCAATTGAGCTTCAGAGGACCACAATGTACTGTAATGTGTAGTATAGTAGCAGTCAACCCAGAACTAAACTTCTGAAGCCACAGAAGAGCTTTTGAAGCATTTTAACTCTGTATTACAAGCCAACATCTCTGCTGCGTTTTACAGGGTAATTTGATCTAACTTATTGCTACTGTTGACTGAAGCAGGACTTTCACATTAAGAAAGTGTAATTGTGTGTGTGTGAGTGAAAAAGAGGGGGGACTCTGCATATCTGTTGACAACCATAGATGTGGATTTTGTCATTTAAATGTGTGTGTGTGTGTGTGTTTGCGCGCACTCAGATAAAATATGTCTGTGAGTCCTTGGTGTGCTGTCATAAATATCTGGATATCAGTGAAAGGAGAGAGAGACAGAGGGAGGGAGAGAGAAAGAGGGAGGGAGGGAGAGAGAGAGAGAGAGAGAGAGAGAGAGAGAGAGAGAGAGAGAGAGAGAGCGAGAGAGAGAGGGATGGAGATAGAGAGGTGGGTTTTCATAATTACACTACCTCATACATCTCTTTCTCTTCTTTCCTTTTTTATCCTACTCCTACCCCTCTCTCTTTTCATAACCTCATTTGACGACTGTCAAATTACCCTTCCTTCAACCAGGTGCACCATTCTCTTTTCCCTCTCCCTCCCTCCTCTACTTTTTCCCTTCCTTTCTCTATCGTTTCCCTCTCTTCGCATCACTCTCTCCCTCCAGCTCTCTCTACCCACTCATCCTTTCCCCACTCTCTCTCTCTACCCCTTCTCTCTCAATCTCTTTTCTCCCTTCCCTTTTCATTATCTTCTCTCATCCTCTCTCCTTCTCCCTCTCTTCTCCCCTCTCCCCCTCTCTCTCACATATGAAGTAGGTAAAACAGTATGTAAACATTATTAAAGTGACCAGTGTTCCATGACTATGTACATAGGGCAGCAGCCTCTGAGGTGCATGGTAGAGTAACCGGGTGGTAACCGGCTAGTGACAGTGACTAGAGTTCAGGGCAGGGTACTGGGCGGGGGCTATTAAACAGTCTGATGGCCTTGAGATAGAAGCTGTTTTTCATTCTCTCGGTCCTAGCTTTGATGCACCTGTACTGACCTCGCCTTCTGGATGATAGCGGGGTGAACAGGCCATGGCTTGGGTGGCTAAGGTCCTTGATGATCTTCTTGGTCTTCCTGTGACACCGGGTGCTGTAGATGTCCTGGAGGGCTGGTAGTTTGCCCCCGGTGATGCGTTGGGCAGACTGCACCACCCTTTGGAGAGCCCTGCGTTTGTGGACAGTGCAGTTGCAGTACCAGGCGGTGATACAGCCTGACAGGATGCGCTCAATGGTGCATCTGTAAAAGTGTGTGAGAGTCTTATGAGCCAAATTTATTCAGCGCCTTCTTCACCACACTGTGTGTGGGTGGACCATTTCAGATTGTCAGGTGATGTGTACGCCGAGGAACTTGAAGCTTTTCACCTTCTCCACTGCGGTCCCGTCGATGTGGCTTGGGCATGCTCCCTCTGCTGTCTCCTGAAGTCCACGAACAGTGGCAAGACTCGAGTGATTGACACTATCAATCCAGTGGAGGCTGCTGAGAGGAGGACGGCTCATAATAATGGCCGGAATGGAGTTAATGGAATGGTATCAAACACATCATTCCAGCCATTAGTAACACTAGCAGGCTTGTAACTGCGTGTGCATGTCGCACGTAGCTAGTCGAACGCCGAACTCTTCATTGAGACAATGCTGATGAATCATCAATCCAAGGGCAAGTCAGTGCCACATTTTCATTTGTGCCGAAATCAAAATGAAAGAAAAGTTATGTTGCAAATTCAGCAGGCTATGGTGTGAAATCGACTTTTAGAAGTGTTGTCTTCATTTTATTACTTTGGTGTCGTTATCAATGCATGGGCACCAGTCATACAAATGTTTTACTGTGCGTGAAGTTTCAAATACATTTGTCATTACTAAATGTGTAATATGATAGGTATTTTAACATTAATCTTTTTTTAACACACAAAAACACATTTTATTAATAAAATATTTAACCAGTTGTCTTCCTCAAATGATGTGGATGATGACTCAATCTTTGCGAGAGGGAGGGAATCTGATTTAATTGGTTCTCAACTCAAGGCTCAGACACTTCATTCAGGATAAATGGAGTTAGACCTTATAGTGTAACTGCGGTTGCCCCGGAGCAGGTTAGATCTGAAGGATTAGTTGCCATAGACATTAACCTGGCTAAAAGGTGAGCCACATTCGTGGTACCGGTTATTTTACATTTACATTTTAGTCATTTAGCAGACGCTCTTATCCAGAGCAACTTACAGTTAGTGAGTGCATACATAATTTTTTATTTTTCATACTGGCCCCCCGTGGGAATCGAACCCACAACTCTGGCGTTGCAAACGCCATGCTCTACCAACTGAGCTACATCCCTCAGGTTATCCCAAGTTGAACTCAGACACAGGAGGTTGGTGGCACCTTAATTGGGGAGGACGGGCTCGTGGTAATGACTGGAGCGGAATTGTGGAATGGTATCAAATACATCAAACACATAGTTTCCAAGTGTTTGATGTCATTCCATTTACTCCGTTCCAGCCATTTTTATGAGCCCTCTTCCCCTCAGCAGCCTCCACTCAGAGTTGACCAAAGTTACCTCGCTAACTCCTCCAACCCAGTATGTCGTATACCCCTCTGGTCTGTCTCACTGGCTGTGTTTACACAGGCAGCCCAATTCTGATCTTTTTTCCACTAACTGGTCTTTTGACCAATCACATCAGATCTTTTCACAGCAAATCTTTTTCAGAGATTATCTGATTGGTCAAAAGACCAATTAGTGAAAAAAAGATCAGAATTGGGCTGTCTGTCTAAACGCAGCCACTGTCTGGAGGTTCTGGCTTCTATGATTGAATAGAGCGTGTGCGGCTGACAGAGCGCAATTGTCACAGCTGCTTTTCTCGTGGTAAAGGCGCTGCATGGTCAAATGTCTGCATTGGCTGTGCAGTATTTACGGTGATACAGCCTCTGTAGAAGTCAGGGCATTCATACTTCTTGCGCTTCTTGGAGCAGCGCAGAGCTGTTGTGAAGGAAGTGCGGTACGGACCTCAATTTGGCCTCTGCATGCCTCCATTCGGAGCTTCCGACCACATTTCCGGATCAAGCATACATTGGCTCTTAGTGGGCACTGAGCAAGTGGGCATGATCGTAGTCCATACCCAACCCTCCAGTAAGTCGTGATGAACTCACTTACAAAACTCAGTTTTGCACTAGACTGACTTCATGTCCAAAATTATCCTATTTATACTTTGTAGTCAATTTTGACACTCAAATTGTTTTTTTTTTAGTCGTAACAATGCCACATGGGCCATTTAAAACCAGAGAAGTTGGTTTTAAGGGACAGTTGACCATTAAAATGGTTAAGGTTAGGTTTAAAATCACATTTTAAGAAGATAAATTGTAGAAATAGGCAGGGTTTATGACTTTGTGGCTGTGGTAACTAGCCACAAAGTGACGGCCAAAAGGAAGAGAGCCTGTGACACGACGTGTGCCTCGCTGTTTACAGTCCCCGGTAAAACATATAGCAGCTAGCTATGGCACATTTGCTAGCTTGCTCTCTGATGTTTTTGCATCTGGAATATTAAAAGGCAACACCATAGAGGGCTTACACCATTTTAATGTAGTCAACTGGGTGGGACGTCCAACTTCATTGGCTGATCCCTCCCAGTGACCCTGTTGGAGTCATGTGCAACCAGGTCATTAGGAGGGATCAGCCAATCATGAAAAATTAAATTGACTCCTCAAAATGTGATAGCCTCAATGGCGCTTTCCGTCTCTATGGGCGACATTCCATTTTAACTCCTCCTCCACATTTACTGGATTGGTTGAACAGTGCAGAAGAGAACCTCCCCCAACAGTTTTTATTTCTCTTGTCATGACCAGAATGTGGGGCATGTAGTTTCGGTTAGGTTTTCGTGACACATACAGTGCCTTGCAAAGTATTCATCCCCCTTGGCATTTTTCCTATTTTGTTGCATTACAACCTGTAATTTAAATTGATTTTATTTGGATTTCATGTAATGGACAAACACAAAATAGTCCAAATTGGTGAAATGAAACGAAAAAAATAACTTGTTACAAAAAATTATAGAAAATAAATAACGGAAAAGTTGTGCGTGCATATGTATTCACCCCCTTTGCTATGAAGCCCCTAAATAAGATCTGGTGCAACCAATTACATTCAGAAGTCACATAATTAGTTAAATAAAGTCCACCTGTGTGCAATCTAAGTGTCACATGATCTGTCACATGATCTCAGTATATATACACCTGTTCTGAAAGGCCCCAGAGTCTGCAACACCACTAAGCAAGGGGCACCACCAAGCAAGCGGCACCATGAAGACCAAGGAGCTCTCCAAACAGGTCAGGGACAAAGTTGTGGAGAAGTACACATCAGGGTTGGGTTATAAACAAATATCAGAAACTTTGAACATCCCACGGAGTACCATTAAATCCATTTTTTAAAAATTGAAAGAATATGGCACCACAACAAACCTGCCAAGAGAGGGCCGCCCACCAAAACTCACGGACCAGGCAAGGAGGCCATTAATCAGAGAGGCAACAAAGAGACCAAAGATAACCCTGAAGGAGCTGCAAAGCTCCACAGCGGAGATCGGAGTATCTGTCCATAGGACCACTTTAAGCCATACACTCCACAGAGCTGGGCTTTACGGAAGAGTGGCCAGAAAAAAGCCATTGCTTAAAGAAAAAAATAAGCAAACACATCAAGGAAAACGCTATGTCTGGCGCGAACCCAACACCTCTCATCACCCCGAGAACACCATCCCCACAGTGAAGCATGGTGGTGGCAGCATCATGCTGTGGGGATGTTTTTCATCGGCAGGGACTGGGAAACTGGTCAGAATTTAAGGAATGATGGATGGCGCTAAATACAGGGAAATTCTTGAGGGAAACCTGTTTCAGTCTTCCAGAGATTTGAGACTGAGACGGAGGTTCACCTTCCAGCAGGACAATGACCCTAAGCATACTGCTAAAGCAACACTTGAGTGGTTTAAGGGTAAACATTTAAATGTCTTGGAATGGCCTAGTCAAAGCCCAGACCTCAATCCAATTGAGAATCTGTGGTATGACTTAAGGATTGCTGTAGACCAGCGGAACCCATCCAACTTGAAGGAGCTTGAGCAGTTTTGCCTTGAAGAATGGGCAAAAATCTCAGTGGCTAGATGTGCCAAGTTTATAGAGACATAGCCCAGCTGTAATTGCTGCAAAAGGTGGCTCTACAAAGTATTGACTTGGGGGGGTGAATAGTTATCTTTGTTTCACAAGAAAAAATATTTTGCATCTTCAAAGCGGTAGGCAGGTTGTGTAAATCAAATGATACAAACCCTCCAAAAATACATTTTAATTCCAGGTTGTAAGGCAACAAAATAGGAAAAATGCCAAGGGGGGTGAACACTTTCACAAGCCACTGGGCTTGTTCGACATTGCAGCCAACAGTGCAGGCGACTGCCGACTGACTGACCTACAAATCACCTTGCATCATAAATAGCAAGTCATTATTATTTTTTTGATCAGTCAGTCAGTCACAATTTACCCATGATACATCTCGGTTTTGATGCATTGTTTTTATCAATGTATGGTAAGAGTAAAACAATTTAAACTTCTTAGAGCGTCTGCTAAATGACGTAAATGTAAAATTGTTGAAATGGTGATCGCTGGTAGCCTAAACTGTTTATCAATTGAGTAGAACTATAGCTAGCTATCAGCAGATCTACATACATACCTATTCTACATAGTTTTATATCCGGTGTCATCAGGAGACCAGCAGTTTCCGTAGCCGATAATTCTCCTCCTGGTACTCAGCTACTGTTTTCTCAACTGCCCCGCCGTTAAGCGCTCATTTAAAAACACACGCAACCTAGATTCTAGTCAACTGGTTTTAGATCACTCCTTGGTTCTAGTGGGTTGCAAGCCCAGAAACACACAACAGCTCCGCCAGCTGGATGGGGTTTTACTATTGTGCAAGGCAGCCTACACATGCCAGTAGTAAAGGGAAACAATATCTACATGTAGATAAACAGTGGTTATCTTAAGTATAGGATGATCTGGGAGAATCAATTCTCAGGTGTCGACTGTATATCATTACTCTATACAAGTTTAAAGCTAGAATCCTTAGTTCCTACATCAATTTTTGGACCTATAAATTAATTATATATACCCATTGATTCTTGAAGAATGAAAACTTGTTTTACTCCAATGTTTGTAAACAATGTAAATAAACACTGTATAATCTCAAAACATGGTTAAAACTATACATTTAGAAAATATGTATGGTCAGTCCTGGCATCCATAGCTCTTTCTATGAATTTGAGAGTGGTTACATTTCTCCAGGCCCATCCCTCAGCTTTTTACCAAAACAGAGGCGGGGTGTCCGCTTTGTTATTGTTTCAATAAAGGATTCTTGCTTTAAATTTATAACATGAATGAGAAGCATTAGATCAAAACTAATTAAAAATACTCTTGGACAAATGGAAGAAGATCTTTTCTGGAAAGTATATTTTTAATGTATAAATAACATCAGTCTGTACATTCTCTTATCAACATGAGAGACATTTCAAAACAAATGACCAGATATTCATGTTTCTAATTACGTGTAAACATCACCAAACTTTGAACCGCAGACCTGTGAGATTCCCATTATACTGTTTGACCATTACATCATCAATTGAATCGAATCAAACTTTATTTACATATACTTTTAAACATAACTTGATTCAGAGTTGCTTTTCCTAAGAGTGTTGTCCACATGCTGCCTTTTTATTCCTATCATCTGACTGTAGATCCTCTTTGTCCAAATGTAATTTATTCTATTCGTTTTTTTCCTGATATATTTCTTTATGGATTTTATCCACATGCCTCAGCAGATTAGTCTTATGAGTGAAACTTTTACCACAGACTGAGCAGCCATGTTGTTTCTCTCCTGTGTGAGTAAGTATATGATCGGTTAGAGTCTGCTTGCGACTGAAACTCTTCCCACAGTAACCACAGCTAAATCTTTTCTCTCCTGTATGAGTCCTTATATGTTCAATTAGGTTCCATTTTTGAATGAAGCTTTTTCCACAGTCACCACAGTTAAATAATTTCTCTCCTGTGTGAGTCTGTATATGTTTGGTTAGGGTGCCCTTGTATCTGAAGGTTTTACCGCAAACATTACAGCTAAATGGTTTCTCTCCTGTGTGAGCCAGTATATGCAAGTTCAGGTGCACCTTCTGCTTGAAACTTTTCCCACAATCACCACAGTTAAATGGTTTCACTCCTGTGTGAGTCAGTATGTGCACGTTCAGGTGCCCCTTCTGATTGAAACTTTTCCCACAGTCACCACAGCTAAATGGTTTCTCTCCTGTGTGAGTGACTTTATGCTTGATTAGGTTATTCTTGAGACTGAAGCTTTTGCCACAGTCACCACAGCTAAAAGGTTTCTCTCCTGTGTGAGTCAGTTTATGCCTGGTTAGGGTCTCCTTGCGATTGAAGCTTTTCCTACAGTCACCACAGCTAAATGGTTTCTCTCTGGTGTGAGTCTGTATATGTTCAGTTAGGGTCTTCTTGTGTCTGAAGCTTTTATCGCAAACATTACAAGTAAATGGTTTATCCTTTGTGTGAGTCAGTTTATGCATGGTTAGGTTATTCTTAAGACTGAAGCTTTTCCCACAGTCCCCACAGCTAAAAGGTTTCTCTCCTGTGTGAGTCAATTTATGCCTGATTAGGTTACCCTTGAGACTGAAGCTTTTCCCACAGTCACCACAGCTAAATGGTTTCTCACCTTTGTGAATCCTCATGTGCCTGGAAAGATCTCCTTTGTATTTGATGGTCTTGCCACAAACGGGGCAGGTGCAGGATTTCCCACCGTGACAGAGTTGGACATGGGCCTTCAGTTTACAGTTGGAGTTATAGCGATTTTTGCAGAAGCAGCATTCGCTGAGTGTCTTTTTGGCCAGAGTCACATGCCTCTGATGGTCAGCTTTCAGAGGAAAAGTTTCACCACAGTCACAGCAGCGGTGAGTCTTTCTAGACATGATGCTGGGTTTGGAACCGTGTTTACACATTGACTGGTTGAGATCTGATGTTGGGTTGGGATCCAGTGGTTGTCTGCTGTCAAGTCCTACTGGTTCGCTGCTCACTGCTGAGCTGTGGCTGTAGGCATTGTTTTGATTATCTGGAGGGACACAGGGAATGTCAAAACCCTTTAGGTGGGTCACAGTGCCAAAAGGTGTGAGATCCACTGGTTTAGGGTCATTTTCTCTGTGTGCCACAGTCTGGATTTGGGGAAGAGTCAAGGACCAAAGTGGGTCTTCCTGATCACATTCACTTTTCACACACAAAGGAGTGAGCCCTTGAAGCTGCTCTTTCTCTTGACTGGTCCTGAGTTCCTCCTGTTCCTCTTTAATCTGTGTGGGCTCTGGGTCCTCCTGCCCCAGACTGGGGCTCCACTCCTGCTCACAGTGCTGCTTCTCAGGGGGAACCTCCTCTTCAGAGACAGCGAGAGAGAGATGCAGGGAGTCTGGAGGGAAGGAGAGAGGAGCAGAGGTTGTCTATACAGCCTTTACACAGAGGTTATTTATACAGCCTTGATACAGAGGTTACATATTCAGCCTTGATACAGAGGTTATCTACTGTATACAGCCTTGAAAAGCATCAAGGTTGGGGTCAATTTGACTGATTTAAGTCATTCAACTGACCCTTCACTAAGCCTCACGTGAACATGTTTGTAGTGTGGCTTGCCACTTTAATGGCTCTGAATTCACTATCAGCATGCAGTCAAAGCTACTAACCACTTTTGGAGTTAAAGATGCAGTCCGGGACCTTAAAGAGCTACTGAACACGCCGATTAGCACGTGTGTTTTTCTGTTGCTAATTAGAAAAACTAGATTTCAGTCTGGGAGGTGTGTTTCCTGACCGATTCCACGTCTGGTTAATGATGTTTGTCCCCCATGAGACACTCACAGCTCATTTCACTTCCTCAAGTAAAAAAATGCATGACTTGTTGTCTTATGTAAACAAAGTTGGAACTGTTGGGCACGTCTGTCTCACTGAGTACGGTTACATGCACACAATAATGTGATTATTGTGGATAATCAGATTAATATAATAGTTCGATTTAAATGTTTACATGCTTTGAAAGAAGAACGATTTCCCTAAAAATCATCTTTACATTGACACATCTGAAATCAGGCTACCTGATGACACTCTGATAAATGCAGAATATCGGCAATAAAATTGAACGTTCTAGATAAAGGGCTTCATTGCCAACATCCCCAAATATCCCTTTAAGATGTTTTTTTTTTTTTTTACTTTTGCTGTACATGGATAAAAACTTTGTCACAAAAACCAGGAAGTGATTTTAATTTATAATTGAAAATAGGTTTTGTTTTTTCAGTTATTATACTCAAATTTCTTTTGACTTCTTGCATTGACCCTAAGCCCCGCCCCAGAATTTTGTGCAACCAATCGCAGCGCTCCAATGGATAGCAACTGTCATCGAGTCCGACACCTTGGACAAGCTCACGTTTGAAACACATGAAAGCCAGTGGGAAAAATTAATTGTTTAAATGGCAAAATATTTTAACAATGCACTAGGGAGGGGTACTTGCTACTGTGATTCCTGAAATACAGAGCCTGTTGATGGAGATAACTTCCAATATCCCCAACTATCCCTTTAATTGAGTAGGACTGTATCTAGTTACTGTATCAGTAGATCTACATACAAACCTATTCTACATAGTTTTATCTCAGGTGTGATCCGCAGCAGTCTCCGTAGCCAATCATTCTCCTTCTGGTACTCTGCTACTGTTTTCTCAAATGCTCCGGATATCTCCACAGCAGCAGACGCCATTAAACGTTCATTTAAAAATGTACGAAACAAATGTAGTTTACACATTTTCAGTTGACTGAGAGTTGGGTTTTCAGCTAGTTTGGCTTCTTGAAGTGGGTCCTCCAGATCACATTCACTTTTCACACAAGGAGGAGTGAATATGAACTCTATGATATCAGCCTCCAGCCCTTGAAGCTGTTCTTCCTCCTGACTGGTCCTGAGTTCCGCCTGTTCCTCTTTAATCTGTGTGGGCTCTGGGTCCTCTTGCCCCAGACGGGGGCTCCATCCCTGCTCACAGTGAAGCTGCTGATGGGGAACAGCGAGAGAGAGCTGCAGGGAGTCTGGAGGGAAGGAGAGGAGGTGCAGAGGTTACCTATACAGACTTTAGACATCAGGGTAGGGGTCAATTTGATTTTTAAGCCAGTAAATTCAAGACTAGGTCAACTATAATTCCAATTCAATAAGCGAAAACTAGAATCTATTTTCAATTACTTCTAAATAAATTGAAGAGAAGAAGCTATTGATTTATATTTTTGGACATCACTAGTTAACACAGACAAAAAGTCATAATTATGGCTAAACCCTGGCCATTTCTACAATTTATCTTCTTAAAATCTGACCTAACCCTAACCACACTGCTAACCTTATGCCTAACACTAACCTTATATTATGACCAAAAAGCTATTTTTAGTTGTTGCCAATTTTGACCTTGTGGCTGTGAAATCTGACTGTGTGGCTATGGTTATCTAGTGGAAACCAGTGTTTTTTATCCATGCACGGTAAGTTTAAAAACAACTTCTTAAAATGGATGAAATGGTGATCAGTTAACAGTTTATCAATAAAGTACAACTATAGCTAGCTATCAGTAGATCAACCAATGACTGTATATGAATGGAAAAAGCCATCGATCACGACACCATTAATTCCTATGTGAAGACTCAAAAGAGCTCGCCAGCTTGTAGTTCTAAAAACGGGAAATTAGAACTTCTGGTTCGTTCAGCCATTCCTATGGGGAAAATGAAAACGCCGAAAATAAGGTCTGAGGTTAACCAAGGCTTAGAAGATCTTATACGTTTTGTTCTATGAGATATCAGTCAGTTAACATGACCTTCACGAATTATGAAGCCTTTAATGTGCTTTTTTTGATTACATACTGTAAATGCTTCAAAATTCACAAAAAGTTACGTTAGCTGATGAAGATTATCTCATAGAACAAAACGTATAAGATCTCCTAAGCCTGTGTTTAGCGCAGACCTTATTTTCGGCGTTTATACAAACTCCACTCATTTCCCCTTAGGCCTTGTCCAATGAACCATGGCGGAGTTAGTGCCTACAAAAAGACGG
Organism: Coregonus clupeaformis; assembly: GCF_020615455.1. NCBI lineage: Eukaryota > Metazoa > Chordata > Actinopteri > Salmoniformes > Salmonidae > Coregonus > Coregonus clupeaformis. Next base: position 9,418,941 of record NC_059217.1, read on the forward strand.
CATTACTATAGACATGTTGGCTGACAACGTCACGAAAATTATGCGCACCCATCGATGGCGGCGGAAGCTGTGCTTTGTTATAAATCTAAAGTCAGACAGCTAGCAACAATGACAAGAAATTATGTGGGGAATCGTAGGTGGCTTGTTTCAGCAAGTTTTATCTTGTTCTTGATACCATGTCTTGTTTTGAGGTGTTTTAACTGATTTCATGTCAATGCTAATATGGCAAAAAATGTGCTAGCTAGCCAACCAACAACTGTAACAATGTATTTGAGAGACAAGTGCTTATTGTGCAAATGTATTTATGTTTCAATAAACATTTGGAGACTAAATATAGTTTACATGTTGTCAACAATCTAAGCCAACCCTGTCTGTATTGCCCCATAGTTGCACGCGCGTTGGTTTTGTTGCTAAACAACCAACCCGTCTATTGCTCTCTATAGCGCATTGAAGCCAAATGAAGTCGGTTAAGATGGCATCATAACATGACATCATAACATGTTTGAGCTACTCCAGGAAGTGACGTTACAGGCTAGCTCAATGCTTTCCCCTCTCATTAGAACCCCGCACGGGCATTAATTTTAAGCCCAAGCCCTACCCATGCCCGCGACGTTCAGGTCCTACCCTACCCAGGCCCAATTGCTTCCACCAAATTTAAGGCCCGATGATCGAAATCAGTAATAACTTCCTCCGTTAGTAAATCCATTAGCTGCTCCTCTCTGTCTGTCACTCGCTCCCTACACGCAGCTCACTCTGCATGCGCTCAGCTCAAATCTGAGTCCAAGTATCCATAGCAACAGCTCCGCTTGGGCTGCTCTGTTATGGTGTCAAATCTGATTAAAAAGTTGAACACGCACAAGATGGCGCACGCGAGCAAGATGAAATATCATTGCGCAAGCAAACACAAAGTCGAGAGAGAATAAATGTGGTCGAGCGAGCAGAGGAAGGTCCCGTCCCACAAGTGCACAGGCCAGTCGAGAGCACAAATTAAACTTGAGAGCTTGCAAGTGTGACTTTGTGCAAGCAGAACATCGTCGTCACAGATCAAAAAGAAAACTTTCTTAAACAGTACATGTAGAACTGTAAGCAAAGAAACATGTTATTTGAACACATTAAATTGTCCACCAGCAATAGTCACTTGTCATTGTAAAGTTTTCGCTCTCAAGTCTTGGCACATTTGGGTTTGGATTTCAGGCTGATGGGGGGCGGGTTTAAAGGGGGGTGCGTGTCTAGAAACCTTAGATTGGTAACTTTTTTTTAAATGGACAAACAAACACATTTCTACCATTGGCCAGTCCATTGTTGTAATTGGCTATTACGAGCCTTCTGTTTGCAATGAACTGCAGAGCCGTCTGTTTAGCTAGTTAGCTTTAGCAGTAAGCGCCGAACGACTTGGGAAACCCAGCAGCTTGATAACCAAATCAAATAAATTCTAATAGGTATACTATACCTTGAATTAAGTGGAATCTACTTGCTAAAGTTAGTTAGCTAATTACTTGTTGGCCAGCCATGTTTGTCTGTACAATTAAAAGCAGACAGTCAGCTCTAGCAAACACCATAAAACGAGTGCACTAATTGCAGGCAGGAGCCAATATTTAGGGTATTAAACCCAAGGACACACCCACACACAGCACATGGGGTTTTGAATTACTGTATATGAAGACACAAAGGGGAGAATCTGCTACAGTTCATACAGTACATAACCAGTCCCAAATAATAAAATGTAAACTGCCGTATGATAAACCAGCTAAACATGTCAGAATCAGCTTTATTCGCCAAATACATTTGCATGTACAGGAACTTGATTCTGTGAAATGGTGCTGCCACAAAAATATATAGATGCAGAATTTTCACAGATCCACATACAGTATGTACACTATGAACACTATAAACGACATTATAAAATATGCATGTAAGAGATGTGCGGAGAGTGCAAAGAGCAATGTGCAGTTCTGGGATGATATTGCAGGGTGCATAGTCTGGATGAAGAGTGCGAAGTCCATGGATGAGAGGATCATCGTGGACCAGGTGGTTGGTGAGGACAACGGGGGAAGAAACTGGTCAGGTGGTGGGAGGTTTTGGTCGTGATTGACCTGAACCGTTTGGGGGTGGGGGTGCTGTACATTTCCTTTGGGGGGGGGGGCTGGACAATATTTCTGGTCAAAACCCACTGGTCTAAACTTGACATCCTCTGCCTTGTTGGCGTAATGTTCTAGGGCGATGAAGTAGAAGCCTGACTCCACCTGTCTCCTGAGAACAACTGGAGTGAGAAAGGAAAATAAAGATGTCAGGAAATGTCACAGACAGAATCCAACTGGAGTTGAAATTGTTTAACATCTTAATGTTCCATTCAAGGTAACAGTCCATTTTAAGACTGCTGTGGCTGTATCAAGAGAGGCAACTATGGATAACAATTAATCAAATAAGTATAACACACGATGTGGGACTGAGCCAAGCTGTAGGGCAATTCCATGATATTCCAGATATTTCACTTTAAAATGTATGTCAAACTAAAACCAATGATTTCAAAGTGAAACAAACCATACAACTCTATGCATGAGGACTACTTTTAACAATTTGCAATCATTGGTTTGTTTGACATACATTTTAAAGTGAAATATCTGAGTCTCACCATCACTCCGTTACCGTGGAATTGCCAATCCACGCCACTTGTCAGTCAGCATGGCTCAGTATTGAACAGCTTGCTGTCATTTCATGCCCAACCCACCTTGTGGAGAGCTATCCTCCTATAGGTTTTCACTTCATCCCTTACCTACACTACTCATATTGTTTAGCAATGACTATCACATACATTCAGTATAGAACCATATTTCTAACCAATAGACAGCAGCTGGTCATGATCCTCTCTATGTGACCAATGTCCTATGCAAAATGCCTTCATACAGCATAAAATAAATTAAAGGAACTCTCAGTACCACTAATGATTAAGTTACGGGGGTGATTGGTGGATGTCATGGTTACCTGCAGGAAGTCCCCAGTGTGCTGTGCATAGAGGAGAGCCAAGGTAACCTACTTGGAACAGAATGGACTCCTGTATCTCCTGTCTCTGTCAGCTGAGCAGAGAACAACTGCACCACCTCATATTAGTGACAGTAGACCTGCATGGAAATAGGGACGGAGAGAAATAAATGGTTTGAGGAAATTCTCATTTATTGTAACTGCACAAGAACTGACAAGAGTAAAAGTTATAAAATCTTTACTTCAATCAGATTGTATCTCAAAGTATGCGGTTAGCGGTTTACAATATTTGCTATTATTTGGTTTAGAGCCTGACCTCTCTTGACTCCCCCTCCTCAATCACTGACCTCTTCCCCAGTGAGGGTCTTCCCTGTCTGTTCTCACCCCACCTCTCCCCCCTCTTCAGCCACCCAGTCATGCTGGTCTTCCAAGTCCTCCTCCTCTACTAAACCCCTCCTTGACTTACATGCTGACCACACCGCTCGCGTGTGCGTACACCATCACGCCCATGTTCATTTTGTCCACCCACACCAGACGCGATTAGGACACGCAGGTTGAAATATCAATACGAACTCTGAGGTCGAAAAGCATTAAACATTTATGGCAATTTAGCTAGCTAGCTTGCTGTTGCTAGCTAATTTGTCCTGGGATATAAACGTTGGGTTGTTATTTTACCTGAAATGCACAAGGTTCTCTACTCCGACAATTAATCCGCATATAAAAGGGTAAACCGAGTTAGTTTCTAGTAATTGCTCCTCCTTCAGGCTTCTTCTTCTTCTTCTTCTTCTTCTTTTGACTTTATATGGCGGTTGGCAACCAGCTTTAAGGTGCATTACCACCACCAACTGGACTGGAGTGTGGACCTCAGTTCATCTTTCAATTGCCCACGTGGGGATATGCTCCTAAAAACCAATGAGGAGATGGGAGAGGCAGGACTTGCAGCGCATCACAAATAGAACCAATTTCTATTTTAGCGCCTGGCTACGCAGACGCGCGCGAGCAGTGTGGGTGCAATGATTTAATAACATGCGATGCGGGCGGTGTGGTCACCATGTTAGGTACAATGCTCTTAGTTAAACCAGAGACGGTATAGAAAACGAAACCATCTTGGCTTTGGTTAAACCACGTTTAAACGTTAGCTATTACATTAGTTAGCTAGCTAACGTTAGCTTTCTAGCTAGCTGACGAAAACCTAGGTTGCCTCATCAATAGCCTGTTTTAATAACAGATGACCAAATAACTACCTACTGTACTTCAATTTCAATATTGAAATCATAGTTGATTAGCTAGCTAGTTGGTTAGCTAGTCTCTCTACTGAAAAACGATAGAACTTACCTCTTTATTATTGTCAGCCATCATTCACCTTTCACCATCTCCTTTCATCTCTATTGTCAAAAATCAGGTTAGAAGCAGTCAAGCCGTGATTGGTCCAAAAACGTGACCAATTGCGATTCAGTAGACTGCTACAGGATGTTCATTGGCTAGAATTTCCCCATTCTAAAACGATAGTAAGCTCTGCAGTTGCGAGAGCAAACTGGTAAATTGGTGTGAGAGGGGGAAAATACATCCGTGTGGGGATGCAGTCATTTCTGAGTCTTCACATGTACTAAGTATTTCTTAAGGCGAACAAAAATCTCTGGGCTTGAATCAATTTACCGCGTGCGAAAATGCTGTTCTGCTCACTCAGTCACACTCGCAAGCTCTCATATTTAATTTGCGCGCACCACGCCAGCCTGCCCTCTCGACCACGTTTCTTCTCTCTCGACTCAAGTGTTTCCTTGCACAATTATGTTTAACTTGCTCGCGCTCGTTCGACTTTTGAATCAGATTTGACACCATACTCTGCTCAATGAAGAGACAGCAATTAGCTGTTAGCTACTTTCCGTCACTCTAAACTCCGACAACTCAGTGAACATTATTATTTTCTGTGAAATAATCTCTCCTGTGTTATATTTGACGAGGTTGAAGCACTAATGACACCATTTAAATATTTTAGCCAGGTATGAAAAAAACAGGCTCTACCCGGTCCGAACCCATTAGCAACTAAATTATCCTTAACTTCTTCTGCGCGCGATTTTAAAATAATCGGTTCAAGCACATATCTGGTGTATTATAAATAAATATTGGTACCATGATTGTCTTCGAATTTTGTATTTATTTATAATGGGGGATTCTGTTTTCTGCTAACAATGCCTGCAGTACTGCGGTCGGCCTTGAGCTTCCGTCACTTCAATGAGAGGGGGTAGTCGTTCTCCCCTGAGATCTACATACATACCTATTCTACATAGTTCTATCTCTGGTGTGATCCGTAGCACTCTCCGTAGCCGATCATTCTCATCCTGGTATTCCACTACCGTTTTCTCAACTGCCCCGAAAATCTCCACAGCAGCCGCCGTTAAACGATTATTTAAAAACACACTCAACAACTGTAGTTTTGACATTTTCAGTCGAATGAGAGTTGGTTATCCTATTCAGGTGTGTATTTACTCCACAAAAGGAATGCAAAATCAAAACAAACTCGTTTCCAATCCTACATCCGTGTTCTAGTCAAGGAATCCTTTGTTCTAGTTGGTGGCGAACCCAGAAACGCACAACAGCGCTGCCAGCTGGTTGGGAGTTTACTTGGCAATGAAGTTTACAAACCAGTAGTAAAGGAAAACGATAACTACAGTACATAGACAAAGTGTTTATAAGTATAGGATGATCTGAGATAATCAATTATTAATCAGGAGTTGACTGTAATATCATTACTCTATACATTATCAAATCAATATGAATGAGAAACATTAGGTCAGAATTGATGAGAAATACTCTGACAAATGCATGGAGAACTTTTCTGGAATTGTATTTTTACTTGGTATTGATAACATTAGTCTGATCATTCCCTCATCACCGTGAGAGATATTCAGAATCAAACAACTAGATATCTGTTTCTAATGAGTATATATATATATATATATATATATATATATATATATACATATATATACTACCGGTCAAAAGCTTGGAATTTCTTTCCTTCTTAATGCGTTTGAGCCAGTCGGTTGTGTTGTGACAAGGTGGGGGGGGGTATACAGAAGATAGCCCTATTTGGTAAAATACCAAGTCCATATTATGGCAAGAAAAGCTCAAATAAGCAAAGAGAAACGACAGCCCATCATTAATCATTAATTCGGAACTTTGAAAGTTTCTTCAAGTGCAGTCGCAAAAACCATCAAGCGCTATGATGAAACTGGCTCTCATGAGGACCGCCACAGGAATGGAAGACCCAGAGTTACCTCTGCTGCAGATGATAAGTTCATTAGAATTACCAGCCTCAGAAATTGCAGCCCAAATAAATGCTTCACAGAGATCAAGTCACAGACACATCTCATCATCAACTGTTCAGAGGGGACTGCGTGAATCAGGCCTTCATGGTCGAATTGCTGCAAAGAAACAACTACTAACAGACACCAATGAGAAGAAGAGACTTGCTTGGGCCAAGAAACACGAGCAATGGACATTTACTTCTCTTGTTTCCCTTCTTCTTCGCCACTGTAACCCACTCATTCTCACTCTGTGCTATTATCTTCATCCGACTCACTCGCAGTTTCAAACAAAACCTTAGGTTTCCACCATCTTCTCCTATACTATCCTTCATTCCGGCAACATCCCCCAGAGCTTTTCCGACTGGCTTGAAAAGGTAAAGGACTAGCTCATCCTTCTTCTTCTTCTTCTTCTTCTTCAAAGTTTTATGGCAGACTACACCTATTGGTGTATTGCCGCCACCTACTGCCACCAAAATTGCAGCAACTTCGCCTCAACTGGTACATGTCCAAATAGTTTACATTTATCACACTGCAAGGTTTTGGGCAATAAGGCTCTTACAGGATATCTCATATAACCCAAATATTCGTACGAGAACAAAATAATGGATGGAGTGGGCTTCCTCACTCCATCAACCATACATGTCAGTCAGCGTGCACCAACCACTGCATCTATTTCTTCCATTACATCCTTGCAATCACTTCTAGCGCCACTCCAGAGATATAACCCCCTTGATAGGCACCCTGCTTCGCAGATCCACACACGACACATTCCAATCCGATATCTTTTTCAGGTGCAAAGCACGCTCCTTCTGCTCCTCTGACATTATTTTTACTGATGCCACCTCATCAAATGCATATATGATTTTCATCGAGACTTCAAATGGATCTCCCAGATATCTCGATCGATCCAAAAACCCCACTCCGACTAAAAAAATAGTCAGAACTAGGCTTAGATTAACTAGACTCCACGACCACTTTACTTCTCTCGTTTCCTTTTTTATTCGCCACTGGAATCTATCCCTTCTCACTCTCGTCTCCTTTCGACGAGCCATCAGTTTCAAACAAAACAACTTCTCCCAGTCCAGACCAGGACTATATCCTGAACTAAAATACAAAGGAACTCGGGTATTTAACTAGGTAATGGGTTGCAGGTGTACTCAGAGCATAGATATGTATAGAGGTCTCCAGCCCCAAAAGTACAGTGGGGGAAAAAAGTATTTAGTCAGCCACCAATTGTGCAAGTTCTCCCACTTAAAAAGATGAGAGAGGCCTGTAATTTTCATCATAGGTACACGTCAACTATGACAGACAAAATGAGAAGAAAAAAATCCAGAAAATCACATTGTAGGATTTTTAATGAATTTATTTGCAAATTATGGTGGAAAATAAGTAATGTTTCGAAAAGATTTGGTGAAGTGGTAAAATAGGATGATAGCACAATGCTGGCTATGTTGTGTGATGATTGTGAGGCGCTATACAAATTCGACAGTCACAAGAGGGGGCTTCAAATAGGCCTATGGCATGTCAAGGGAACTGTAGCCTACTGTTTAGCCTTAATAATAACTTCTGCAGAATTAAGCATTTCTTGCAGTAAAATGATTCACCAAATGTAGGCAAAATTTGGACTTGGGAACAGGAGTGGAGAAATATGATTTATTTATTTCTATATCTTGAGAGAATGCAATAATCAGTTACATACCACGTGGAGAGGTGCTGTCTTCATCATAAACGCATCATAAAAGCTGATAGTATTTCAACCACATAAAATATCTTATCATTAATACGTTGGGTCGTTTCCACAGCTTTCTTTTTCCTTACAACCGGTCAAACTGATGTCATTTGGACATTTTGCACAGAACATCGTTCCCGTTTTTTGCGTTATTGTATTTTCTCACCAGTCCCTAAAATTCCTTGCTGCGAAAGACGACAGAGAAAACTTTACCAATGTCAACTAGACTGCCGACTTACATTATTCTGTAGAGCAAGGGTTTATTTAGTATTCGAGGGCAACACATAATGACAGAAGAGAAGCTTGATGTATCTAATTATTGACAAGTTGTTTAACAAATAGCCTACCAAAATGTCGGAAATTATAAGCAGAAACATATCTAAATCAGGCAACAACAACAAAAAATCCTGCAACCCCTGTCAAAAAAAATTCGTTCTGCCGTCTTTGACTGTAGCCTATATCACATGTTCTATATTTGAAGGTTAGGGTTGGGTGCGGGCCTCAGATTTTCAATTGATCATAGTTGGGCGGTTGCGATGGGTTATTAGCAATTGCGTGCGGGTGCGGGTGAACAAACAGCTGTTCCGCGCACCACTAGCTTGCGTAGCCTATAGCCTGTTGCACACAGGAACAGAGAGAGGCTAGTGGTGTGTAGCCGAAGTAAGAAGCTAAATATTAGCTAGATATTAGGCCATTCATTAGTTAAATATTAGGGCTATAGGCTAAATATTCACCTGTCAAAGTGCAAGAAAAATAAGTAAACATATTGTGAAATTGTAGATCTGTAGTGTGTTCCTCGGGCATGCAAAGCTCCACTAGCACCTTTTTCTAGGTAATATCGATTCAGTGTGACAACGGAACGGTTGTGCTGGGTGTTGCCTAAACTTCTCTGAGTGGAGACGGAGGGACATAGCAACTATGACTGCCCTGAGCTCAGTCCAACGGGACTCTGTCTGGCCCTTACCTAGTTCACCGATTAATCTGGTAATGTGATACTATATTGGAGTGATCCAATGTAGTGCTACATAACCACGGTTACGTATGTAACCACGGTTATGTGAGCTATTGGATCACTCCAATCCTCTTTCTCGGTGATCTACGGCGCTCGAAAAGGGGTCAGCCGCAGTACTACCTGGTACACGGGTCTAATGGGAAATTCTTACTCAATGTATCCTGCCGCGCTGAAGGATAAAAAAAAGTGTAAACTCTAGCCATTTATTTCCCTTTATAGTTTATTCGCCTAAGCATGACCTTCTTCCACATACAATTTTTTCTCTCCAAACGTTGCTTTTTTGTGTCAGCAATTAGACATTGTTCTTATGGGGGACTAGTTACCCCCTAGTACCCTAATTGTCTAATGAAAAATAAGACCCACACACTGATCTTGCCAGTATCAATCAGCTTTCAAGTTATTATCAAATGATTAACACACACAAGTTCTCAGATGTGTGAGTGCTTTTCCTATTTCTAATAGTATAATTTCAAATGGAGAAAACATCTCAGCAAAATGTAAACAATGTGTGAGGATTTGCTAATCCTGTTTCAGTATAGAAATGACAAGCCACATGTACAAGTGCATTGGACATGCCCACAAGGCCAATACTAATTCCATTATGTCTGCATTGGGCATGCATGCCATAAATAATCTCACATCCACTGTAACCAAAAGGGTACACAGATAGTTGAGGCAAGAGAAAAATACCCTGGAGAGTGACCACAGTGAAGGGTAACTTTTACATTGGCTGCAAAGTAGTCATGTAATGTATGAGTTCCATCCCTGTATACCTGACCGGGCCAGGACGCAAACCCTAATCAAATTACACTTGTAGCTAGCATGCCTGTGATGTACTATACAGCGATTCATAGCTGAACTTGAGTGACGTAACGTGAGTGTAGCAGAATGAAGCAAATCGGTGCAAAATTGCAGGAGATCCTCTCGCAGCCGAGATGCTTACAATATTAAAATATAGATACATTCATGACAGACAGGAGGAGACACTACTTCAACTCTCAGGGGGTAACATCACATCACAGTGGCTACTAGAACTCACCTGCAGCTCACCTCTGCTAGTCACACCCCTTTCACCTCCTCCTACGCCACCGACAGTATAACTCAGCCAACGACTGTGATCTGAGTCAGTGTAGCAGAATTAAATACCCACAAAATGAATGCTGTGGGGGCTAGATTGACTCAGTTCACAATCTGCTGGCAGCTGAAGTTGATGAGGAGAAGGACCGTGAGGGTAACAGATGGGTGAGTGTGTAGCACATGAGCTAGTTGACAGGTGAGTGCTTGGCTTTTTCTCAATTCATCCTTCCTCGATTCCTCTCCTCGTCTCCTTCTAAAAACCCATTGGAGAAGAAGGTCAGAGGGGAGGGACCTTGTATCTTCTGCTCCAATACAGTTGCAATACAATACAGATGAGGAGACAGGATGCGAGTAATCAAGGAAAGACAAAGTGAGAAAGCCCTAGTAGCCATCTTGTGGTGATGTCACCTGCCCTGAGACCTAAAGTACTGTTATCCTAGCCCAACCAAGATCATGGTTTTGGTATGATAATGGGAGCTGCTTTGTGGGTATGAAGTGCTGTTGTAGACAGGGGTTGCATCCTAGGTCAGCCATACAGGGATTGTTACACCCACACCAATGATCAAGGACATCAGATGCAGCTACAAATCTGTGCAATATCATCAGACAAAATGAGAGTGAGTGACAACCAAATAAAACAGACAAACAGGGAATGTTCAACGACCAAAAAATATACTATACTTAATTCAAAGAATCAACACTTTATTACATATCACACAAATAATGTAAATGATTAGTGGGTATAGACATTCATCTTACTCCAAAACAAGAGATGATTGAATAGTTAAATGAATAGTGTCTACTACAAATAATAAGCAGAATGTCAGGGCTGGGCTGAAACAGAAACCTGCACACCCATTAGCTAGATCTTTAGGAGCAAGGTTGTTGATGCATGTTCTAGATCTATGCATTGTTACTTTTAACAATATTTTTGAAGTCCTACAACCAACTCTAACAGTAAACTAGTAGCATATTCACTGCTCAAAAAAATAAAGGGAACACTTAAACAACACAATGTAACTCCAAGTCAATCACACTTCTGTGAAATCAAACTGTCCACTTAGGAAGCAACACTGATTGACAATAAATTTCACATGCTGTTGTGCAAATGGAATAGACAACAGGTGGAAATTATAGGCAATTAGCAAAACACCCCCAATAAAGAAGTGGTTCTGCAGGTGGTGACCACAGACCACTTCTCAGTTCCTATGCTTCCTGGCTGATGTTTTGGTTACTTTTGAATGCTGGCGATGCTTTCACTCTAGTGGTAGCATGAGACAGAGTCTACAACCCACACAAGTGGCTCAGGTAGTGCAGCTCATCCAGGATGGCATATCAATGCGAGCTGTGGCAAGAAGGTTTGCTGTGTCTGTCAGCGTAGTGTCCAGCGCATGGAGGTGCTACCAGGAGACAGGCCAGTACATCAGGAGACGTGGAGGAGGCCGTAGGAGGGCAACAACCCAGCAGCAGGACCGCTACCTCCGCCTTTGTGCAAGGAGGAGCAGGAGGAGCACTGCCAGAGCCCTTCAAAATGACCTCCAGCAGGCCACAAATGTGCATGTGTCTGCTCAAACGGTCAGAAACAGACTCCATGAGGATGGTATGAGGGCCCGACGTCCACAGGTGGGGGTTGTGCTTACAGCCCAACACTGTGCAGGACGTTTGGCATTTGCCAGAGAACACCAAGATTGGCAAATTCGCCACTGGCGCCCTGTGCTCTTCACAGATGAAAGTAGGTTCACACTGAGCACGTGACAGACATGACAGAGTTTGGAGACGCCGTGGAGAACGTTCTGCTGCCTGCAACATCCTCCAGCATGACCGGTTTGGCGGTGGGTCAGTCATGGTGTGGGGTGGCATTTCTTTGGGGGGCCGCACAGCCTTCCATGTGCTCGCCAGAGGTAGCCTGACTGCCATTAGGTACCGAGATGAGATCCTCAGACCCCTTGTGAGACCATATGCTGGTGCGGTTGGCTCTGGGTTCCTCCTAATGCAAGACAATGCTAGACCTCATGTGGCTGGAGTGTGTCAGCAGTTCCTGCAAGAGGAAGGCATTGATGCTATGGACTGGCCCGCCCGTTCCCCAGACCTGAATCCAATTGAGCACATCTGGGACATCATGTCTCGCTCCATCCACCAACGCCACGTTGCACCACAGACTGTCCAGGAGTATGCCCAGGCGTTGTAGTGAGGTCATACAGGCACGTGGAGGCCACACACACTACTGAGCCTCATTTTGACTTGTTTTAAGGACATTACATCAAAGTTGGATCAGCCTGTAGTGTGGTTTTCCACTTTAATTTTGAGTGTGACTCCAAATCCAGACCTCCATGGGTTGATAAATTTGATTTCCATTGATAATTTTTGTGTGATTTTGTTGTCAGCACATTCAACTATGTAAAGAAAAAAGTATTTAATAAGATTATTTCATTCATTCAGATCTAGGATGTGTTATTTTAGTGTTCCCTTTATTTATTTTTTAGCAGTGTATAACCCATTGGCAATATACCCTTCAGTCTCTCCAGGACTTGAGACTTTCTTTGGAACCTTCATTCACAGACAGGGTTTAGCAGCTTTCATAGGTTTCTGTATCTGAGGTTAGGAAACATAGAAATTAGACCAGGACTTGCTTCATTATTCTTAAGTGATATAACATTTGATATTTCATTGTAATTTAGTTTTTGTATTGTCTGTTCATTAGCTAGTTAGCTTAGCTGCTAGCTAGGTAGCTAACTTGTCGTTTTTAGCAAATCAAGGTAACGTTTGTGTCATTAAAAAAAAAAATATTATTGGTTGGCTGTCTATCCTATTTATATGTAGCTAGCTAGCTACCTGGCATTACCTAGAATATGGTTAACTTGATAAACAATTTACCCACGTGTGCTACACATCATCCAGGCGCCGCCACCTCCTGCTGCTGCTAACGTTACTATCTATGCAGGAAATGCAGCCGCTGCGATGCATCTTTGGAAATCTAGCTATAAACGTACATTTTCCCAGGACGTAAGGACCATCCCACTTACGAATACTATGGTCCAAAAAATTTTACTTTGACGTTGAGAAAACAACTAGCCTAAGTTAGCTTAGCTAGCTAGCTGAAATTGGGTTCTAAGCCTTTGACAATTCCCTGTTATCTCCACTGTCTGAAGTAGGCTTATCACTCACTCACTAATTCACTCACTCAAGTAGTATGAGATGTCAAAATATCAATACGCCAACTCCAAGCCTTGCCCAAAACAAAAAATATGGCGGACAAATTATCTCGCCTCAGATCCCGTAACCAGTAGTAACCACAAACTTCAATGAATGTTATCTTAAAAGTAAAATACTATTCTAACATTCCCACAACCCAATAACGAGGTGGACTTGCTAGCCAGCTACAGGATTTGAGTTCTCAGCCGTTTTCGAATAAAACAACTCAGCTAGCGAAACAATTTGTGACGCTAGCTAGCGTAGCTAGCTGTACTCTGAATGTACCGCTATGCAGCAGATTAGCTAGCTATGATTACACCACAGTCAACAACTGCCGACTAGTTCGTTTTCAGACAAATACGTTTAACTCATAACTAGTTTATGCACTGACCACCACATTTCGGAGGATAACTGACTGAAATGTAAGATTATCTACTAGCTACAGTGCCTTCAGAAAGTATTCACACCCCTTGACTTTTTCCACATTTTGTTGTGTTACAGCCTGAATTTAAAATGGATTAAAGAGAGATTTTGTGTCACTGGTCTACACACAATACCCCATGATGTCAAAGTGGAATTATGTTTTTAATGAAAATGAAAACCTGAAATGTTATGGCAATCCTAAATAAGTTCAGGAGTAAAAATGTGCTTAACAAGTCACATAAGAAGTTGCATGGACTCACTCTGTGTGCAATAATAATGTTTAACATTATTTTGAATGACTACTTCATCTTTGTACCCCACACATACAATTATCTGTAAGGTCCCTCAGTCGTTCAGGGAATTTCAAACACAGATTCAACCACAAGGACAATGGAGGTTTCCAATACTTCACAAAGAAGGGCACGTATTGGTAGATGGGTAAAAAAGCAGACATTGAATATCCCTTTGAACATGGTGAAGTTATTAATTACACTTTGAATGGTGTATCAATACACCCAGTCACTACAAAGATACAGGCGTCCTTCCTAACTCAGTTGCCGGAGAGGAAGGAAACCGCTGAAGGAATTCACCATGACGCCAATGGTGACTTTAAAATAGTTACAGAGTTTAATGGCTGTGATAGGAGAAAACTGAGGATGGATCAACAACATTGTAGTTACTCCACAATACTAACCTAAATGACAGAGTGAAAAGAAGGAAGCCTGTGTAGAATACAAATATTCAAAAACATGCATCCTGTTTGCAATAAGGCACTTAAGTAAAACTGTAAAAAATGTGGCAAAGAAATTAACTTTGTGTCCTGAATACAAAGCATTATATTTGGGGCAAATCCAACACATCACTGAGTGCCACTCTTCATATTTTCAAGCATGGTGGTGGCTGCATCATGTTATGGGTATGCTTGTCATCAGCAAGGCCTAATGAGTTTTTCAGCAGGACAATAACCTAAAAGCCAAATATAGACTGGAGTTGCTTACCAAGATGACATTGAATGTTCCTGAGTGGCCTAGTTACAGTTTGGACTTAAATCAGCTTGAAAATCTATGGCAAGACTTGAAAATGGCTGTTTAGCAATGATCAACAACCAACTTGACAGAGCTTGAATAATTTAAAAAAGAATAATGAGCAAATATTGTACAATCCATGTGTGCAAAGCTCTTAGAGATGTACCCAGAAAGACTCACAGCTGTACCCGCTGCCAATGGTGATTCTAACATGTATTGACTCAGGTGTGTGAATACTTATGTAAATGAGATATTTCTGTATTTCATTTTTAATACATTTGACATAGACAGACTACGCCCTGGAGCCCCTGTACTCTACAAGAACGTAAAGCGCAGGACTGGAACTGAGCCTGAAAAATACCTGGTACTCCATGGAGCAAATGGGGGGCTGCAGGGAGCGGGTCGAGAGCTTCAAGTTCCTCTGTGCCCAAATCACTAAGGACTTAAAATGGTCCACAAGCACTCAGTGTCGTGAAGAAGGCGCAACAGCCCCTTTCCCCCTTCAGGAGATTGACAATGTTTGGCATGGGCCCTCAAATCCTCAAAATGTTCTACAGCCGCGCCATTGAGAGCATCTTGACTGGCTGCATCACTGCTTGGTAGGCAACAGCACCGCCCTCGATCACATGGTGATACAGAGGGTGGTGCACAGAGGGTGGTGCGGACAGCCCAGTACATCACTGGGGCCTAGCTCCCTGCCATCCATGACCTCTGTATCAGGCAGTGTGAAAGGAAGGCCCGGAAAATCGTTAAAGACTCCAGCCAACCAAGCCATAGACTGTTCTCTCTGCTTCCGCACAGCAAGCAGTACCGGTGCATCAAGTCTGGCTCCTGAACAGCTTCTATCCCCAAGCCATAAGACTGCTGAATAGCTAACAAAATGGCTTCACGGACTATCTGAGTTGACCCTTGTATTTTATTTTTGCACTGACTCTACACACTCACACACACTGACACTCCAACACACTCACTTAATTTGCTCACACACACATAACATGCACACACATGTATACTGACTCTACACACACGCACACACACTCACATACAATCATCATATACGCTGCTGCTACTCTATTTATCATATATCCTGATACCTTGTCACCTTACCCCTATAAAGTATATATCTACCTCTATCACTCCAGTATCCTTGCACATTGTAAATATGGTATTGGTAGAATACTTCTCGTGTTCTTCTTTATTTCTTAATTTTTTTCTTGTGTTTTTGTTATTTTCTTTACTACATTGATATTGATGACTGCATTGTTGGGTTTAGAGCTTGCAAGAAAGGCATTTCACTCTAATTGTGCACGTGACTTTAAAACTTGAAAGTTAAAGCTGGCAAGGAGACACAGGAGGTGATGACGGTGACTAGCCACAGTAACAAGACCAGTGTGCGTCACTACTGGGCTCCATCTTCTACCGACCGCAGAATATGGAGCCACACCCTTTCAGGGGCCTCTGCCACTGCCAGAGATGTTGGAGGAAGCCGGGCCTCTGCTGGAGTGGAGGAGTTATTGTTGTCTTTATCCACTTTTATATCACTTACAGTAGTTCAAGCTACTTTGCAAATTGCAACCATTAATACTGAGCTTGTTAAGGTTTCCGGATTTAGGCTGCATATCTTCCGCCATTTTCTTCTAATCTGAAAATGTTGTGAAGCCACACCCATTTTCTGAAGAATTGCATTATGGGCCCTAAAACCATGGAAATAGTGTCCACTGCTTGTATACTTAGTATTTTGGCGAATGTAGTACGACATCCGGGAACTTTTGACATGCTAACTATATCAATACTATGACCAATGAGCATACTACATACTCAAGTTATGTCACAAATAGTATGGTTAGTGTGAGTATTTGAACACAGTTTATGTGTTCATGCTTACATAATGCATGCTCTAGAATGCCCTACAAGCCAATCAGAAATTAGTATGCAACAATGCTATGTTAGAAAATGTTAACTAGTGTGCTCAGGCCTCATATTTGCAATAGTGCTATATCTCTAACAATATTGCATTATTACATATGTCTGTCAAAACTCAAAAAAGAAACCTCTCATTTAAAATAATAGATTAACTAAAAGACACTATGATACACCTATTCACCACACTGCTCTAGACCCTTATTCTGTTACCTGTTTCACACTACTGAGCTGTAGCGGTTTCGCATCTACCATAGTTGATGGAACCGTGTTTGAAAGGACAATGTGAAAAGAAAATAGCACAGACCGGTTCAGGTCAGCTTGTGTGAAAAGGGTATGAGGGTTGCTGTGAAAGCCGCCTGGCAGTCAGACACACTCCTGTGCGATTCCTTTAGGCCTACATTTTTGACACTACTGAGCCAAGCTGTACTGCTCTGGCATGGTTATGCATCTACCATAGATGCTGTAATGATGCTGGAAAGGCCTGCACAGTATGGTTCAGGTTGGGACGATTGTGCGAAATGAGTGAGAGCCCTGTGAGAGCCCTGCAGCTGCAGCCTGGCAGTCAGCTACATTCTTGTGCTCTCCACTAAGGCCTGCACTTTATTCGCCCTTGGCCTTTAGCGCTGAGAACAGTCTTGAACTCCTATTAATATCATCCAGGCCATTATTTTGCCCTTTGACTTTTTATACTGTAACCGTAGAACCCACCGGTAAATGTCACATGACATGTGAGCTGTATTTAGTCTGCTGAACCCCATTCCACTCTTCCTTTCTCACTACAACAAGTTTGGTAACGCTTTACTTCAGTCCTCTTTCAGCTGGAGCAGTGATAGCACCAGTGTTGGAGCAGTGAACTACATATAGTTCAACTAGTCATTTAACTACATTTTGCAGTAGCTTGGTGGCAGTTGAACTAAATAAAAATCTTGGTAGTGTTCTTTTTCGCCATGTAGAGGTGTAGCTAACTAGTGGAACTACACACTACTCTTTTGCTAAAAGAAAATACAATATGGGTGATGCAGGCAAGAATTCCCTTTATTTTTCGCAATCAGACCTGCCTAATTCTTATTTGAAACAGTTTTTTTGTTTAATATGCTAAATTATACATTCTGTTAACATCTGACTCCAGAGTGATCTGTTCTTGCAAGTTGTAGTCTATGACATTTCAGATCTAGATATGATAATTTATCACAAAGTTGTTTGAAGGTAGTGAACTACTTTTTCAAAGTAACTAGTTAAGTAAACTATATTTTTCTTAAGGGTAACTTCATTGGTAACTTCATTGGTAACTTGGTAAACTATATTTTCAGAGTAGCTTCCCCAACACTGGATAGCACTGTATGTGATAGTAATAATGCATGGTCTTTGGTAGGCCTATTTAACTGGTACCAAACCTTACAAAGTGGAACTGGTTTCAATTAATACCAAAGAAAGCAATTAATATTACCATGTAATTACAACGTAATGACTAATTTACTGTGAAATATGAGTTAATACCAGTTTAATAGTGGACTGTGAAATAAAGAGCCACCAAGTTTAGGAACAATTCTTTGATCAGTTACATTTAACTTTTCCTAATACTACGACGGAATGTCTAATTCCTTCTACAAACATGTCCGTTTAGCCATGTTTCAATGATTGATTCCATTTCGATGACCTCAGCACTGGCTTCTTGCGTGTTATTATTCTATTGATCAAATAAGAGCGCAGCCTCAAGATGATGGGTAGGCCCTGTTGATAAACTCTGCACTGCTTTGGGTTTGGTTGGTATTCAAACAGAGAATGATGCAATAGGCAAACTAGACTGTGACCCTGCCTGGTCTCTGTCACAACGGCAGCATACCCATGTGGCTCAGATCTTTGGGCTAGAAGTTGTTGTAAACATTCCCTCAAGAATCTTAGTAGCTTTCTGGTTCGCTTTCTGAACCTGCTGTATGGTTGCTGTATGCCCTGTGTAGCTCAGTTGGTAGAGCATGGCGCTTGCAACGCCAGGGTTGTGGGTTCGTTTCCCACGGGGGGGGGCAGTATGAAAAAAATGTATGCACTCACTAACTGTAAGTCGCTCTGGATAAGAGTGTCTGCTAAAATGTATATGTAAAATGTATGGTTGCTGTATGATTAATTTGCATGGTCTCTTGTTGGACTAACTGAAGTGCCATGACTTCTTTACTCATTGCCTTATTTCCAGGTAAAAGGGATGGTTCACCACAAAATCAAAGTTTGTCAGATGTTTTCAAAGTGACAAGTTAAGTAGATATTTTTAGTAGATACCTGTTTATATATATATATATATATATATATATATATATATATATATATATATATATATATATATATATATATATATATATATTAGGTTTAATCTGTAGACCTGAATCTAAAATGGATAGGAATGTTTGAGTGTCTTATTCCATTTATTAAACAATATATTCTGAGAGAACACAGTCAGTTGTAAAGGTAAATAAATATAGTGCAAGGTGTAGGCTAGGTGTGTACATTATGTCAATGAACTCTTTAACCTATGTACTGTAGATTCTGCTGAAGGGTCCTACAAGGGAGACTGAGAGTATCAAACCTAGCTCTTTATTCATTTACAGAGCTAGCTGGGTCCTGTTGTTGACATGATTCTAGGGTTGGGGCACAAATACAGTGCCTTCAGAAAGTATTCACACACTTATTCCACATTTTGTTGAGTTACATACTGAATTTTAAAATGATTACATTTAGATTTTTTGTCACTGGCATTCACACAATACCATATATTGTGAAAGTTGAATTATGAAAAGGCAAAATCCTAGAAGAAAACCTGGTTCAGTTTGCTTTCCAACAGACACTGGGAGACTAATTCACCTTACAGCGGGACAATAACCTAAAACACAAGGCCAAATATACACTGGAGTTGCTTACTACGATGACATTGAATGATCCTGAGTGGCCTAGTTACAGTTTAGACTTAAATCAGCTTGACAGAGCTTGGAGAATTTAAAAAAATAATAATATGCAAATATTGTACAATCCAGGTGTGCAAAGCTCTTAGCGACTTACCCAGAAAGACTCACAGCTGTAAAGGTGATTCTAACATGTATTGACTCAGAGTTGTGAAATTAGATATTTCTGTATTTCATTTTCAATACATTTGCAAAAAAAATCTAAAAACATGTTTTCATTTTGTCATTATGGGGTATTGTATGTAGATAGGTGAGAAAAAAATATATTGAATCCATTTTGAATTCAGGCTGTAACACACAGTCAAACTTATTCCATGGAGAGCCGAGTTTCTCAATTGATGAATTAAGGTCACTAGATAGTAAGGAACTCCCCTCACCTGGTTGTCTAGGTCTTAATTGAAAGGAAAAAACAAAAACCTGCAGACACTCGGCCCTCGGTGGAATGAGTTTGACACCCCTGCTGTAACACAATTAAATGTGGAATAAGTCAAGGGGTATGAATACTTTTCAATGTGGCATCCAACATCTTTCATCCGTACTAACAAAGCGAAATATTGTTTCCTTCATGCGCTGACAGGCCTAGATTCAAATTGGAGTACTGTCCTTTTAAATGTAAAAGTGGGCGGGATCCGACCATGGGGGAACTGACGAGTGTGTACGTGTGGCAGGCTGTGCTGTGCATTCGCCTCCACTGAATCCGCGGATCACACGGGCTGTCAACTTTATTTTGGAAAATGACGAAAATCACAGTAGTCAAAACCAAGGCATATCCCGACCAGAAACCTGGTACGAGTGGCCTGAGGAAAAGGGTGACAGTCTTTCAAACGAATGAGCACTATGCAGAGAACTTCATTCAGAGCATTATTTCTTGCATCGACCCAGCGGAGCGTCAGCCTGGACTGCTCGTAGTGGGAGGAGATGGAAGGTTTTTCATGAAAGAAGCCATTCAGTTGATCATCCAGATCGCCGCTGCTAATGGGGTCAGTAATAATTCTGTCATTGTCCAGCTGTAGTCCCTAAAACATGACTCTTAAACCTAGGCCTCATCCTCAAATGTGCACAGCATTAGCAGCTAGCCTAGCATCTTTGACAGCTCCCGGTGTTGACAGTGGCAGCTCCAATCAGTGATACATTGTAGCGCGTCTCATTGATTGTATTGAAGTTTGGCGGATATATTGTTGCTGGTCCGGATACATTCATTTCAATTGCTGTCATATAGACTAAAATAACTATCAGCCTGAGCCTACATTTGCTTAAGCTATATTAATTTTGAAAATATAGGCCTAGATGACAATTCTCTCTCCATATCAAATAACATGCATAGGATAATTGTGAAGAAAGTATTGGATCCTCATGGACTTTGAAGTTCGCTGACGTGCATGCCCCATGTATCGGAACGTGATAGGGGTCAGTGGAGTTCCTAAACTGTCTCTGGTGCTAAATGACCCCGCTGATCTTTCGATGAAGTGCACGGAGATGGCATGTTAAATGGTAGGATACCCTTGCCCTTTCCCCAGGTGACGCAAAACAACACTACACCATCCCGTTCTCCTAATGTAGCCTAATCAGTCAGTGGGCGCTCTTCCTTGCCACGAATGTTTAGTATACAAACAAAGACAACGGTTCTCTGCAAGGTTGTAGTAATCGGAAAAAGTGCAACATTGAGGGGTTGTTTTATTAGGAGAGACTGTTTTTGGATGTCGGTGACACAGCCGGGTTCTGTTCGTTCCCTCTGCGACATTAGAGGAAGGCGTGGTGGTGTGCTGTCACGTAACCCTGCGGTTTGCATTACAGAGAGATGGGCATTGGGTACACAGGCACATGTTAAACTAGACACACAATTACCTCCTCGCTGAACACGATGTACAGACAGACCGATGTCATTATCACATCATATAGCTCCAATATGTTCAGTCCCATTATGATCCTTCAACTCTACTCTTTATGCATCTTATTCATGATGAGTAATGTATTGGTGCGTTTTATTTGCTACCAATGTCATCCTCACTTTTGATGTAGGCCTATTATGTAAGTTAAAGGGGATGTTACCCTGATGTAGTCACAAATACACAATTACACAATAAACTAATGAAAATAATAATTTGGGAAGGGTTTATATTAGTCCACAAGTGTGTAATAGAAATGTGTTTCTTGCTGATCCCTTGAGCAAGGCACTTAACCACAATTGGTCCACCCCCCAGTGGCGCAGTGGTCTAAGGCACTGCATCGCAGTGCTAACTGTGCCACTAGAGATCCTGGTTTGAATCCAGGTTCTGTCGCAGCCGGCCGCGACCGGGAGACTCATGGGCGGCGCACAATTGGCCCAGCGTCGTCCAGGGTAGGGGAGGGAATGGCCGGCAGGGATGTAGCTCAGTTGATAGAGCATGGTGTTTGCAACGCCAGGGTTGTGGGTTCGATTCCCACGGGGGGCCAGTATAAAAAATATATATATATATGTATTCACTAACTGTAAGTCGCTCTGGATAAGAGCGTCTGCTAAATGACTAAAAATGTAAATGTAAAATGTAAGTGCCTTGCACCCCCCAGGCCCCTGGACCAATTGGGGTTAAGTGCCTTGCTCAAGGGATCAGCGATTTATTTTTAACCTTGTCAGCTCCAGGATTCGAACCGGGGAACTTTCGGTTACTGGCCCAATGCTCTAACCTCGAGGCTATATGCTGCCCCGTAGTCATAGCAATATCGTAAACACAATATCCTACCTACCCCCCCCCCAAACATTGTTTACTTTACATACTATCCCGTGTCACTCAGTTGCTTGTTTAGCTCCCACATAGCAGCCTGACCTCACCACTGGCATGGCGTGTTGAATCCCTATACTCCTCTCCTATTTCCATCTTCACAGTGTGTAGACTGAATAGGTGAATGGAATCAAATACATAGGACGTACGGTATGTAAAGGAGTGTACAGCACATTCACTAAATGTTGCTAGTCATACAAAAGCTGGCCTCAATCTTCGTTAGGAGAGATGTCAAGCACTCCAGTTCCAGTGAAATATATGTGTGTGTGTGTGGTTTTCTGAAAGTACAGAGTAAAGAAATTGTAATTAGTATGCAATATTGGTACAATATCAGGATATAAACAGCAAGACAATATCACAGCGGTAAAATAATAAGCAACTATTAGAATATTAAGGCATATTGACAATATTACCTTTATATTGCACCATTCATTAACATAGGCAAAACCTAATTAAAAAGCTCCACAAGGGGGCAGGGCAGAGCTATACAATGAACAGGCCAAATGGCTACACAAGCCAAAGGGCCACGATGACCACTTCAAAGGAGTAATAGAAGCTAGCATTTCTCAGACGCCATAGTAGCATACAGATTACAGAACTAATGGAGAAATGTACATAACCACATGAAAGGAAAAGGATACCATAACGGCTATGAAATGAGTATAATAAAGAAGGCTGTCTACACATTCTCTATACATGTACCAATTATTGGGTATATACCACCACGTGCAAATCAATTAGCTAGCAATGGAAAATAACTTAACTCTGTTTGCTTAAGTAGAAACAACATAGCATGATTACATCAAAGAAATATGCATTATGATAAGGTACTTGCTGTTGCATGAATGCAAACATGTACAAAGTGATTATCGGTAATGAAACAACAAAAGGCCAGGAGGAAAATGCGCTGCTCCACTCAATAAGTTTGGGCAGGTTCTGACCAGAGAATATGCACATGTGGGCATGTGCAGAATGGAAGGGAATATTGTACACAGTATAACATATAAAGAAATGACATCAGAGAATGATAATTGGCCCATTGTTCTCTCCAACCCTCTCTTTCTCTCCTGTCTCCATGTAGATCGGCCACCTGATCATCGGTCAGAATGGCATCATGTCCACCCCTGCTGTGTCCTGTGTGATCCGCAAGCTCAAAGCTGTGGGAGGAATCATCCTCACGGCCAGCCACAACCCCGGTGGCCCCAACGGAGACTTTGGCATCAAGTACAACATAGCCTCCGGAGGTGAGATGGGACAGGAGGGTGAGGAGAGGAATAGGAAGGAGAGAGATGAAATGGAGAGGTAGGAAGACAGGAAGTGGATAAACAGGGAAGGGAGGAGAGAGACCAGTGAGAGATGGGGACAGGGGATGAGATGGTGCTGGCGGGTGACATTTAAACTTCACTGACCTTTGTGACGAAGATTTACATGTACAGTTTGGTCATTTAGCAGGCTCTCTTATCCAGAGCGACTTACAGTTAATGCATTCATCTTAAGATAGCTAGATGGGACAACCACATATCACAGTCATAGTAAGTACATTTTTCCTCAAAGTAGCTATCGGCAAAGTCAGAGCTAGTAAGAGTTTCAGGATAGGGTGAGCAGAACAATGCTGATATACTTCAATCGATCATTTTAAGACAAAGTTTAGGATACATAGTAATGGAGTATGGCTGTTTTACTGTATTGCATAACATTTCTCTAACCTCTTCCTTATCCTCCTCGCCCTACTGTATTTCTCTGCCCCCAGGTCCTGCTCCAGAGGGAATCACAGACAAAATCTTCCAGATCAGCAAGAGCCTAACAGAGTACCACATATGCCCTGACCTCAAAGTGGACATCTCCAAGATCGGCAAGCAGACTTTTGAGGTGGACACATTCAAGCCCATGACAGGTATTGTAGGATTGGACGGGATTAGCTGGGAGTCAGCTCTCAACTGACTGGAATGGGTTAGCTTGGAGACCAAATCTGTGAGAAGCTCAGTAAAGCACTGTAAACTAAAGTATGTGCATATATAATATAGTTTTATAATGTGTCTGTCTTATCCTGAGTCTAGAAAAATGCTACAGTAAATCGTATCAATCCTAACTCTGCTGTTTGTCCTCTACAGTGGAGATTGTGGACTCTGTGGAGGCCTACGCTGAGATGCTGAGGGGAATCTTCGACTTCCATGCCTTGAAGGGGCTGGTGTCTGGACCCAATCACATTAAAGTCCGTCTGGACGCCATGCATGGAGGTACGGAACACATACTGTAGCCTACCTCTCCGGCGCTGGCTGCTGTATGACTCCTCTCCCATCCCCGATGTTTTGTATTGAATTGGCTTGTATATATATTTTTTGAAATGATGTCTAACCAAGGTAGATTAATTAGATTCCTGCTCTCAGTACTGTTTGTATCTCCAGGACAAACACCGTTTTGTGTCTTCAGTACTATGTGACATATTGTCCAAATGAGTCTAATCTCTTAAGTGCAGTTTTTAGTTCAGTTAGATTCCCAGCACACACACAATGCACATCCACACCCATATACATAATTACCTTTACCCCCTCGCCCCCCTCCACAGTGGTTGGACCCTATGTGAAGAAGATTGTCTGTGAGGAGTTGGGCGCTGCCACCGATGGTGCTTTCAACTGTGTCCCCAAGGAGGACTTTGGTGGTCACCACCCTGACCCCAATCTGACCTATGCCTCTGACCTGGTCAACGCCATGAAGGGAGGAGAGTACGACCTTGGAGCCGCCTTCGATGGGGACGGTGTAAGTTGACAGTCGGGGGGACCAGTCCTGGATTTCAGCCTCATCTCATCCTTGCATAGTCTGACGTTACCATACTCCCAAGTGTTCTTCATCACTCGGCTGTAGGAAGCCTGGAATTGAAGCTATTCCTTGCATGACTGGTGTCCCCTAGTGTCAGTAGTACCAGTCCTTGTATCAGCCCACAATCCATCCAACCTCTTCTTTACCTAGTCTCTGCTGCAGTCTGTTCAGATGCTGATCCTCCCCTACCCTCTCCTCTCCTCCCCTCTCCTACCCTACTCTCTCCTTTCCGCTCCCCAGGATCGTAATATGGTCCTGGGAAAGCATGGCTTCTTCGTCAACCCATCTGACTCTGTGGCCGTCATCGCAGCCAATATCACCTGCATCCCCTACTTCCAGAAGACTGGGGTCAAAGGTCTGGCCCGCAGCATGCCCACAAGCGGAGCTCTGGACAAGTGAGCCTGACGTCCACACACAGTCCATTCATAGCTTCTTCTTGGTTGTGCCTTAAATGTTTATTTATTACATGTATTTTACTGGGACAGTGCACATTAATCAGCATTTGCTTCCTCATCAGTGTTTAATTGCCGGAGTTAGCAAAAGAGCAAATGTTCATGTCCTATCTCTGTCCCTCAGTGTGGCTAAAGCCCTGAAGATGAATCTGTATGAGACTCCTACTGGCTGGAAGTTCTTCGGCAACCTGATGGACGCTGGCAAGCTGTCTCTGTGCGGAGAGGAGAGCTTCGGCACTGGTGAGTGAGGGATCCACTTTTTCAAGTAACATAACATCCTGATCTAGCCTGTTACTATGACCCATCAGCTCAAACATTTGGATGAATCAAACTGATGTTACTTCGTTCCAGTCAGTTTTGCAAGAAATTGTGGTGAGAGGTGTTAGTACAAGTCTTAACCACCACCCTTCTTCCCCTCCTCCACCCCTCCTCTCTTCATTGTTTACCCCAGGCTCTGATCACATCCGTGAGAAGGACGGCTTGTGGGCGGTGCTAGCCTGGATGTCCATCCTAGCCCACAGGAAGCAGAGCGTGGAGGAGATCATGAAAGACCACTGGAACAAATTTGGCAGGAACTTCTTCACCAGGTAAGTCTGGGATGGACTCTTTTGCTCTGCTACCCTCCAGTGGTGAGATAGAGAACTGCAGTCTGTCTGCATCAGGGCCACATTGTGTAGGGCAGGCCTTTGTTTCTCATAGAGTATTAGAGTACTTATATAACTATTGTTAGGTTTTCTTTTATATCAAGTTATTCGTTGATAGCCTCCATAAATGTACAGAGCTCCTATTTAGTCTTCCTATTAAGACCATTCCCCAACCCATCCCGTCTACACCAGGTATGACTATGAAGAGGTGGACTCAGACAAAGCCAACACCATGATCAAGGAGCTGGAGGCTACGATGTTTGACAAGTCCTTTGTGGGCCAGAAGTTCTCGTCAGGAGATAAAAGTTATGAGGTGGCGGTCTCTGACAACTTTGCTTACACCGACCCCGTGGACGGCAGCGTCTCCAAGAACCAGGTAAGAGACAGGACCCAGGGGGCATCTAGGTTGAGACACCCCCATTATGGGACAGGATCCAGGGGGGGATCTAGGTTGAGACACCCCATTATGGGACAGGATCCAGGGGGTGTCTAGGCAGAGCCATTGCAACATGCAATTTGGGTATAGTTTGATGACTGTAAGTCGCTTTGGATAAAAGCGTCTGCTAAATGGCTTATTATTATTATTATTATTATTATTATTATTATTATTATTATTATTATTATTATTATTATTATTATTATTATTATTATTATGTATAAATGATGGAGAGTTCTAACAATGTTATGTTACTTGTTAATAGAAAGATGACCATCACATTTGATGAATGATCCTCCCTATGTAGGGATTTGAAGTATCACCAGAGGCACTTGCATACTGTACCTTGAACAATTCCATTGTTGTTATTCGTTTTTTTGCTCCATATTTCCAGTAAATTGAGTTCCTTAAGTCATTTCACCATAGTCATCATATAGTCAGGCTCTCTCTCTGTCTCTCAGGGTCTGAGGATCGTCTTTTCCGACGGCTCCAGGATCATCTTCCGTCTCAGTGGGACAGGCAGCGCCGGGGCAACCGTCAGGCTCTACATAGACAGCTATGAGAAGGACCCCGCCAAGATCTACGGCGACGCACAGGTGAGGGCTGAGGATGATGGGATGTGACGGGGCACAGTGGGGGAGCCCTTATACTTGTCATGACGGCTCGATGGGAGATTCAATATTTACAAGGTTTGTTACGCTGTCAGAGGGAATAGCTCTCAAAAAGCTTCCCCTCAGCCTGGAGGGGGAGGGCTGGAATCTGGACATAGCAGCCAGCTTGTATAGAATTCTATTTAACCTTTTTTTAACCAGATTAGTGTCGTTGAGATAAAAAAATAATATATTTTTCAAGAGAGACCTGGACCAAGACAGCAGCATGAACACATCAGTTTCAGACGAACAGGCAGACCAAAGATACATCAAACCAGATGAAGATGCATCGTGATATAAAAAGCAGCATGTCAGTAAAGAACATGTACACAACACAAGTCAGAAAAAAACGAATGCAATACGTCAAATTACAGAATCAAAAATATTTCTAATAAAACAGTATGCTTGCTTACATAAGGCAATGCCAACTAGTGACATCGGGTGACAACTAGAAACATATACATGTCTCAACAACCTGTTAATCTGTTTGTCCTTTGAACTATTCTAGGGACACCAGGTCTTGGGGTTTTAGGTTGGCTTGGAGGGAATTCCAAGACCAAGAGGCTGAGTAATGAAAATACGTTTTTCCATGCTCTGTTCTAATGTTTGGCACTGTTAGTATAAAACAAGATTGGGATCTGAGCTTGTATCTGTTTTCATTTCGAACTAGAAGAGAGGAAAGATAAAATGGCAGTTTTCCTAAAATGGCCTTATAAATAATAATGTACCAGTGCTTCAGTCTGCGTGTTGCTATGTCTACCTGACAGCACTGTAGAGATCACAATGGTGAGTTAGACGTCTCTGATTAGTGACGCAATGAAGGGCTGCATGATATCATTAAGCTCGAGGCCCTGGGTCTGAACCCCGCCCTGTGCAACTGGGTCCTGGACTTCCTTACGGGCCGCCCCCAGGTGGTGAAGGTAGGAAACAACACCTCCACTAAACTGATCCTCAACACTGGGGCCCCACAAGGGTGCGTGCTCAGCCCCCTCCTGTACTCCCTGTTCACCCATGACTGCGTGGTCAAGCCCGCCTCTAACTCAATCATCAAGTTTGCAGACGACACAACAGTAGTAGGCTTGATTACCAACAACGATGAGACAGCCTACAGGGAGGAGGTGAGGGCCCTGGGAGTGTGGTGCCAGGAAAATAACCTCTCACTCAACATCAACAAAACAAAGGAGATTATCGTGGACTTCAGGAAACAGCAGAGGGAGCACCCCCCTATCCACATCGATGGGACTGCAGTGGAGAAGATGGAAAGCTTCAAGTTCCTCAGCATACACATCACTGACAAACTGAAATGGTCCACCCACACAGACAGTGTGGTGAAGAAGGCGCAACAGCGTCTCTTCAACCTCAGGAGGCTGAAGAAATTTGGCTTAGCACCTAAAACCCTCACAAACCTTTACAGATGCACAATTGAGAGCATCCTGTCGGGCTTTATCACCGCCTGCTACGGCAACTGCACCGCCCACAACCGCAGGACTCTCCAGAGGGTGGTGCGGTCTGCCCAACGCATCACCGGGGGCAAACTACCAGCCCTCCAGGACACCTACAGCACCCTATGTCACAGGAAAGCCAAAAAGGCCATCAAGCACAACAACAACCCGAGCCACTGCCTGTTCACCCCGCTATCATCCAGAAGGCGAGGTCAGTACAGGTGCATCAAAGCTGGGACCGAGAGACTGAAAAACAGCTTCTATCTCAAGGCCATCAGACTGTTAAATAGCCTTCACTAGCACATTAGAGGCTGCTGCCTACATACATACAGTGGGGAAAAAAAGTATTTAGTCAGCCACCAATTGTGCAAGTTCTCCCACTTAAAAAGATGAGAGAGGCCTGTCATTTTCATCATAGGTACACGTCAACTATGACAGACAAAATTAGAAAAAAATTCCAGAAAATCACATTGTAGGATTTTTGTTGAATTTATTGGCATATGATGGTGGAAAATAAGTATTTGGTCAATAACAAAAAGTTTCTCAATACTTTGTTATATACCCTTTGTTGGCAACGACACAGGTCAAACGTTTTCTGTAAGTCTTCACAAGGTTTTCACACACTGTTGCTGGTATTTTGGCCCATTCCTCCATGCAGATCTCCTCTAGAGCAGTGATGTTTTGGGGCTGTCGCTGGGCAACACAGACTTTCAACTCCCTCCAAAGATTTTCTATGGGGTTGAGATCTGGAGACTGGCTAGGCCACTCCAGGACCTTGAAATGCTTCTTACGAAGCCACTCCTTCGTTGTTCGTGTGTTGGATGATTGTCATGCTTAAAGACCAGCCACGTTTCATCTTCAATGCCCTTGCTGATGGAAGGAGGGTTTCACTCAAAATCTCACGATACATGGCCCCATTCATTCTTTCCTTTACACGGATCAGTCGTCCTGGTCCCTTTGCAGAAAAACAGACCCAAAGCATGATGTTTCCAACCCCATGCTTCACAGTAGGTATGGTGTTCTTTGGATGCAACTCAGCATTCTTTGTCCTACAAACATGACGAGTTGAGTTTTCACCAAAAAGTTATATTTTGGTTTCATCTGACCATATGACATTCTCCCAATCCTCTTCTGGATCATCCAAATGCACTTCAGACGGGCCTGGACATGTACTGGCTTAAGCGGGGGGGCACGTCTCGCACTACAGGATTTGAGTCCCTGGCGGCGTAGTGTGTTACTGATGGTTGGCTTTGTTACTTTGGTCCCAGCTCTCAGCAGGTCATTCACTAGGTCCTCCCGGGTGGTTCTGGGATTTTTGCTCACCGTTCTTGTGATCATTTTGACCCCACGGGGTGAGATCTTGCATGGAGCCCCAGATCGAGGGAGATTATCAGTGGTCTTGTATGTCTTCCATTTCCTAATAATTGCTCCCACAGTTGATTTCTTCAAACCAAGCTGCTTACCTGTTGCAGATTCAGTCTTCCCAGCCTGGTGCAGGTCTACAATTTTGTTTTTGGTGTCCTTTGAAAGCTCTTTGGTCTTGGCCATTGTGAAGTTTGGAGTGTGACTGTTTGAGGTTGTGGACAGGTGTCTTTTATACTGATAACAAGTTCAAACAGGTGCCATTAATACAGGTAACGAGTGGAGGACAGAGGAGCCTCTTAAAGAAGAAGTTACAGGTCTGTGAGAGCCAGAAATCTTGCTTGTTTGTAGGTGACCAAATACTATTTTCCACCATAATTTGCAAATAAATTCATTAAAAAATCCTACAATGGGATTTTCTGGGATTTTTTCTCAATTTGTCTGTCATAGTTGACGGTACCTATGATGAAAATTACAGGCCTCTCTCATCTTTTTTTAAGTGGGAGAACTTGCACAATTGGTGGCTGACTAAATACTTTTTTTGCCCCACTGTAGATCAGAAATCACTGGCCACTTTAATAAATGGAACACTACTCACTTTAATAATGTATACATGTCTTGCATTACTCATCATATATATATATATACATACATACATACAGTGGGGGAAAAAGTATTTAGTCACCCACCAATTGTGCAAGTTCTCCCACTTAAAAAGATGAGAGAGGCCTGTAATTTTCATCATAGGTACACGACAACTATGACAGACAAAATGAGAAAAAAAATCCAGAAAATCACATTGTAGGATTTTTTATGAATTTATTAGCAAATTATGGTGGAAAATAAGTATTTGGTCAATAACAAAAGTTTCTCAATACTTTGTTATATGCCCTTTGTTGGCAATGACACAGGTCAAACGTTTTCTGTAAGTCTTCACAAGGTTTTCACACACTGTTGCTGGTATTTTGGCCCATTCCTCCATGCAGATCTCCTCTAGAGCAGTGATGTTTTGGGGCTGTCGCTGGGCAACATGGACTTTCAACTCCCTCCAAAGAGTTTCTATGGGGTTGAGATCTGGAGACTGGCTAGGCCACTCCAGGACCTTGAAATGCTTCTTATGAAGCCACTCCTTCGTTGCCCGGGCGGTGTGTTTGGGATCATTGTCATGCTGAAAGACCCAGCCACGTTTCATCTTCAATGCCCTTGCTAATGGAAGGAGGTTTTCACTCAAAATCTCACGATACATGGCCCTATTCATTCTTTCCTTTACACGGATCAGTCATCCTGGTCCCTTTGCAGAAAAACAGCCCCAAAGCATGATGTTTCCACCCCCATGCTTCACAGTAGGTATGGTGTTCTTTGGATGCAACTCAGCATTCTTTGTCCTCCAAACACGACGAGTTGAGTTTTTACCAAAAAGTTCTATTTTGGTTTCATCTGACCATATGACATTCTCCCAATCCTCTTCTGGATCATCCAAATGCACTCTAGCAAACTTCAGACGGGCCTGGACATGTACTGGCTTAAGCAGGGGGACACGTCTGGCACTGCAGGATTTGAGTCCCTGGCGGCGTAGTGTGTTACTGATGGTAGGCTTTGTTACTTTGGTCCCAGCTCTCTGTAGGTCATTCACTAGGTCCCCCCGTGTGGTTCTGGGATTTTTGCTCACCGTTCTTGTGATTATTTTGACCCCACGGGGCGAGATCTTGCGTGGAGCTCCAGATCGAGGGAGTTTATCAGTGGTCTTGTATGTCTTCCATTTCCTAATAATTGCTCCCACAGTTGATTTCTTCAAACCAAGCTGCTTACCTATTGCAGATTCAGTCTTCCCAGCCTGGTGCAGGTCTATAATTTTGTTTCTGGTGTCCTTTGACAGCTCTTTGGTCTTGGCCATAGTGGAGTTTGGAGTGTGACTTGTTTGAGGTTGTGGACAGGTGTCTTTTATACTGATAACAAGTTCAAACGGGTGCCATTAATACAGGTAACGTGTGGAGGACAGAGGAGCCTCTTAAAGAAGAAGTTACAGGTCTGTGAGAGCCAGAAATCTTGCTTGTTTGTAGGTGACCAAATACTTATTTTCCACCATAATTTGCAAATAAATTCATAAAAAATCCTACAATGTGATTTTCTGGAATTTCTTTTCTCATTTTGTCTGTCATAGTTGACGTGTACCTATGATGAAAATTACAGGCCTCTCTCATCTTTTTAAGTGGGAGAACTTGCACAATTGGTGGCTGACTAAATACTTTTCTTCCCCACTGTGTATATATATACTGTATTCTTTACTATTCTACTGTATCTTAGTCTATGCCGCTCTGACATTGCTTGTCCATATATTTATTTTTATATTCTTAATTCCATTGCTTTACTTAGATTTGTGTGTATTTGGTGTATGTTGTGAAATTGTTAGATATTACTGCACTGTCGGAGCTAGAAACATAAGGATTTCGCTACACCTGCAATAACATCTGCTAAACACATGAATGTGACCAATAAAATTTGATTTGATATACAGAGTCAAGAACCTTCAGTGTAGATCTTGAGGATTGCACATAAATAGTATCAACATAGTCCAACACAGAGAGAAAGTACAACGAATCAACTCTGGTGGCAAAGGGAAAACAAGCTTTGTGCCGGTAATGAAATTCAATACACAGCTTGAGTTTCCTGACAAGGTTCTCTACATGGGTCGTGAAGCTCAACTTCTCATCCACCCAAACTCCCAGATATTTGTACGCTTTAACTTGCTCAATGGACTGCCCTGCCAAGGTAGGCATGACATGGTTTTCAGAGTGTTTAGCATTGGAAAATACCATGCATTTTGTTTTAGAGGAATTCAGAACAAGCTTCAAGTTGTACAGATTCTGGTGAGTGATGTTAAAAGCTGTTTGAGCTTTTTCAAAAGCCAGTTAAACTGCTGCCACTTGAATAGAGAACAGTGTCATCCGCATAAAAATGTACATCAGCGGTTTCAATCTGTCTCCCAATGTTGTTGATATAGACAAACTAAAATTGATCTTTGAGGCACACCTGAGTGCAGCTCTGATATCAGACTTAAAACAATTTGCCTTAACAAACTGGGTCGTCAGGTCCAACAACAGTGCCTTCCAGAACTCCTAGTTGACTTGAGAGGGAATGTTTGGCTAAGAGTTGAGTCATGGTTGATATCAGGGCCAGGATGAAGTGGGGGAAAAAGAACCATGGGGGAAAAATAAGATTGAGAAGTACAGATTTGACACTTCATCAAGTGGTCAGGAGAGAGAATGATAGAGTAAGAAAAATAGACTGGCAGAAGGGGAAGAAACTCCCTGATAATCATTTTGGATAAAGAGGCCCTCTATGGCACGGATTCATTTAGGCTCACAAATCTGAAAGGTTTGGATAGGTGAAAGCAATATTGCAGAGGCTCGGCTTGGCCTATTAGAGGGCAAGGTGGAGTTCTTTGTTTAGTCTAACTGTAGCACAGAAGGGGAAGGTGTTATGGTAAGGGGCCGTAGTCTAAAATTGACTGTTTGTCTTCCTCAGGTCATGCTGAAACCTCTGGTGGAGATTGCGCTGAAGATATCTGGGCTCCACGAGAAGACCGGACGCACCGGCCCCACTGTGATCACATAGACTGCCAAGCCCTGACAAACCCTTCAAGGTACCTCTGTCCTTTCAACCGTTCCACTTGTGCCTACCCTCTGACTTCCAGAAGAACAATCTCACCTCACCTGTACCGTAATGTTCAAACAAAGCCTTCAAAGGTAACACATCCATTCACCATGAATAAAAAGTCTACAAAAAACTATTGTCGCACTCGTGTATTTATTTGGGAGATATCAATATATTTTTCAATATACAGTGCATTTAGAAAGTATTCACACCGCTTGACTTTTTCCACATTTTGTTGTGTTCCAGACGAATTTTAAATTGATTCAATTGAGTTTTGTCACTGGCTTACACACAAAACCCCATAATGTCAAAGTGGAATTATGTTTTTATTTTTATATTTTTATTTATATATTATCTAATCAAGCCTAGTGTTTTGTTTTTCATAAATATTTTACTAAATTCTACAATAATTATATTTTGTTTGTTTTTACTCCTGAACTTCCTCCGATCATTTTCATGATGTCCATCTGTTAAATCAATTTTAGTCCCACAAATTGTGGAAAAAGTCAAGGGGTGGGAATACTTTCTGAATGTTGGAAAATATATTTATTGATGATTTGGATTTGCATTTCTTACTGAACATGCAAAGGCAGTATGAGCAGTCAGTTTTGTTGTCCGTAGCGGCGCGCACACACAAACACGCACACACTCTATCACCACCACGCCCGGATTCGGTGAGAGATATCAATCACTCCCGGAATGCCTGATTTAGCCAATCAGCTGAGAGATCAGTGCTGGGATGTGGTTATGGTGGTGAGATCACAGCCAACCAGCCTTGGGACCTGCATAGTCAACAAGACTCCCCGTGCTGCAAAGAAGGACCTAGTTAAGCTGCAGCTGGCCCAGAACAGAGCAGCTAATATCAATACTATGCATGCCAAACTCTTTGCTAAGAGTTGAGGAAAGACTGACTGCATCGCTTCTTGTTTTTATAAGAAACATTGTGGGTTGGAAATTCCAAATTGTTAGCATAGTCAATTTACACACAGCACTGACACACACACTTACCCCACCAGACATGCCACCAGGGGTCTTTTCACAGTCCCCAGGTCCAGAACAAATTCAAGGAAACGTATAGCATTATACAGAGCCATGAGTGCATGGAACTCCCTTCCAACTCATATAGCGCAAGTGAACAGCAAACCTGGTTTAAAAATACATATAAAGCAACACCTCACGGCACAACGCCTCTCCCCCATGTGACCTACTTGTGTATGTACTGACATGTATGTGTAATTAATAGATGCACACTACATGTTAATGTTTGTAAATTGTAAAATATTTTGTCTAATGTAGTTTTCGTAATGTGTTGGACCCCAGTAAGACTAGATGTCGCCATTGGTGTTGGTTAATGGGGATCCTAAAAAATACAATAAAAATCTGTCATTCATATATATATATATATACACACACAGTTGAAGTCGGAGGTTTACATACACCTTAGCCAAATGCATTTAAACTCAGTTTTTCACAATTCCTGACATTTAATCCTGGTAAAAATTCCCTGTTTTAGGTCAGTTAGGATCACCACTTTATTTTAAGAATGTGAAATGTCAGAATAATAGTAGAGAGAATGATTTATTTCAGCTTTTATTTCTTTCATCACATTCCCAGTGGGTCAGAAGTATACATACACTCAATTAGTATTTGGTAGCATTGCCTTTAAATTGTTTAACTTGCGTCAAACGTTTCGGGTAGCCTTCCACAAGCTTCCCACAATAAGTTGGGTGAATGTTGGCCCATTCCTCCTGACAGAGCTGGTGTAACTTAGTCAGGTTTGTAGGCCTCCTTGCTTGCACACACTTTTTCAGTTCTGCCCACACATTTTCTATAGGAATGAGGTCAGGGCTTTGTGATGGCCACTCCAATACCTTGACTTTGTTGTCCTTAAGCCATTTTGCCACAACTTTGGAAGTATGCTGGGGGTCATTGTCCATTTGGAAGACCCATTTGCGACCAAGCTTTAACTTCCTGACTGATGTCTTGAGATGTTGCTTCAATATATCCACATCATTTTCCTTCCTCATGAAGCCATCTATTTTGTGAAGTGCACCAGGCCCTCCTGGAGCAAAGTACCCCCACAGCATGATGCTGCCACCCCCTTGCTTCATGGTTGGGTTTGTGTTCTTCGGCTTGCAAGCCTTCCCCTTTTTCCTCCAAACATAATGATGGTCATTATGGCCAAACAGTTCTATTTTTGTTTCATCAGACCAGAGGACATTTCTCCAAAAAGTACGATCTTTGTCCCCATGTGCAGTTGCAAACCATAGTCTGTCTTTTTTATGGCGGTTTTGGAGCAGTGGCTTCTTCCTTGCTGAGCGGCCTTTCAGGTTATGTCAATATAGGACTCGTTTTACTGTGCATATAGATACTTTTGTACCTGTTTCCTCCAGCATCTTCACAAGGTCCTTTGCTGTTGTTCTGGGATTGATTTGCACTTTTCGCACCAAAGTACGTTCATCTCTAGGAGACAGAACGCGTCTCCTTCCTGAGCAGTATGACAGCTGCATGGTCCCATGGTGTTTATACTTGCGTACTATTGTTTGTACAGATGAACGTGGTACCTTCAGGCATTTGGAAATTGCTCCCAAGGATGAACCAGACTTGTGGAGGTCTACAATTATTTTTCTGAGGTCTTGGCTGAGTTCTTTCAATTTTCCCATGATGTCAAGCAAAGAGGCACTGCGTTTGAAGGTAGGCCTTGAAATACATCCACAGGTACACCTCCAATTGACTCAAATGAGGTCAATTAGCCTATCAGAAGCTTCTAAAGCCATGACATCATTTTCTGGAATTTTCCAAGCTGTTTAAAGGCACAGTCAACTTAGTGTATGTAAACTTCTGACCGACTGGAATTGTGATACAGTGAATTATAAGTGAAATAATCTGTAAACAATTGCTGGAAAAGTTACTTGTGTCATGCACAAAGTAGATGTCCTAACCGACTTGCCAAAACTATAGTTTGTTAACAAGAAATTTGTGGAGTGGTTGAAAAACAAGTTTTAATGTCTCCAACCTAAGTGTATGTACATTTCTGACTTCAACTGTATATATATTTATATATATACAGTCATGGCCAAAATTGTTGGCACCCCTGAAATTTTTCCAGAAAATGAAGTATTTCTCACAGAAAAGTATTGAAATTACACATGTTTTGCTATGCACATGTTTATTTCCTTTGTGTGTATTGGAATAACACAAAAAAAAAAGGAAAAAGCAAATTTGACATAATTTCACACAAAACTAAAAAAATGGGCCGGACAAAGTTATTGGCACCCTTTCAAAATTGTGGATAAATAAGTTTGTTCCAAGCATGTGATGCTCCTTTAAACTCACCTGGGGCAAGTAACAGGTGTGGGCAATCTAAAAATCACACCTGAGAAGCAGATAAAAAGGAGAGAAGTTGGCTCAGTCTTTGCATTGTGTTTCTGTGTGTGCCACACTAAGCATGGAGAACAGAAAGAGGAAAAGAGAACTGTCTGAGGACTTGAGAACCAAAATTGTGGGAAAATATCAACAATCTCAAGGTTACAAGTCCATCTCCAGAGATCTAGATGTTCCTTTGTCCACAGTGCGCAACATGATCAAGAAGTTTGCAACCCATGGCACTGTAGCTAATCTCCCTGGACGTGGACGGAAGAGAAAAATTGATGAAAGGTTGCAACGCAGGATAGTCCGGATGGTGGATAAGCAGCCCCAAACAAGTTCCAAAGAAATTCAAGCTGTCCTGCAGGCTCAGGGTGCATCAGTGTCAGCGCGGAACTATACGTCGAAATTTGAATGAAATGAAACGCCTATGGCAGGAGACCCAGGAGGACCCCACTGCTGACACAGAGACATAAAAAAGCAAGACTACAGTTTGCCAAAATGTACATGAGTAAGCCAAATTCCTTCTGGGAGAACGTCTTATGGACAGATGAGACCAAGATAGAGCTTTTGGTAAAGCACATCGTTCTACTGTTTACCGAAAATGTAATGAAGCCTTCAAAGAAAAGAACACAGTACCTACAGTCAAATATGGTGGAGGTTCAAAGATGTTTTGGGGTTGTTTTGCTGCCTCTGGCACTGGGTGCCTTGACCGTGTGCAAGGCATCATGAAATCTGAGGATTACCAAAGGATTTTGGTGTCGCAATGTAGGGCCCAGTGTCAGAAAGCTGGGTTTCGTCCGAGATCATGGGTCTTCCAGCAGGACAATGACCCCAAACATACTTCCAAAAAGCACCCAGAAATGGATGGCAACAAAGCGCTGGAGAGTTCTGAAGTGGCCAGCAATGAGTCCAGATCTTAATCCCATTGAACACCTGTGGAGAGATCTTAAAATTGCTGTTGGGAAAAGGCACCCATCCAATATGAGAGACCTGGAGCAGTTTGCAAAGAAGGAGTGGTCCAAAATTCCGGGTGAGAGGTGTAAGAAGCTTATTGATGGTTATAGGAAGCGACTGATTTCAGTTATTTTTTCCAAAGGGTGTGCAACTAAATATTAAGTTAAGGGTGCCAATCATTTTGTCCGCCCATTTTTTGAGTTTTGTGTGAAATTATGTCAAATTTGCTTTTTTCCTGTTTTTTTGTGTTATTCCAATACACACAAAGGAAATAAACATGTGCATAGCAAAACATGTGTAATTTCAATACTTTTCTGTGAGAAATACTTCATTTTCTGGAAAAATTTCAGGGGTGCAGTACAAATTTGTGCCATATTATATATATATATATATATATATATATATATATATATATATATATATATATATATATATTAGTCATTCAGTCATTCATTCATATATATACATACATACATACATACATACATACATACATACATACACTACCGTTCAAAAGTTTGGGGTCACTTAGAAATTTGGCAGCTTCATTAAATAGTACCCGCAAAGCACCAGTCTCAACGTCAACAGTGAACAGGCGACTCCGGGATGCTGACCTAGGCAGAGTTGCAAAGAAAAAGTCCAGTGTCTGTGTTCTTTTGCCAATCTTAATATTTTATTTTTATTGGCCAGTCTGAGATATGGCTTTTTCTTTGCAACTCTGCCTAGAAGGTCAGCATCCCGGAGTTGCCTCTTCACTGTTGACGTTGAGACTGGTGTTTTGCGGGTACTATTTAATGAAGCTGCCAGTTGAGGACCTGTGAGGCGTCTGTTTCTCAAATTAGACACTCTAAGGTATTTGTCCTCTTGCTCAGTTGTGCACCGGGGCCTCCCACTCCTCTTTCTATTCTGGTTAGAGCCAGTCTGCACTGTTCTGTGAAGGTAGTAGTACACAGCGTTGTACGAGATCTTCAGTTTCTTGTCAATTTCTCGCATGGAATAGCCTTCATTCCTCAGAACAAGAATAGACTGACGAGTTTCAGAAGAATGTGTAATCGAACCCACAATTGCTGATGCTCCAGAGACTCAACTCGTCTCAAGAAGGCCAGTTTTATTGCTTCTTTAATCAGCACAACAGTTTTCAGCTGTGCTAACATAATTGCAAAAGGGTTTTCTAATGATCAATTAGCCTTTTAAAATGATAAACTTGGATTAGCAAACACAACGTGCCATTGGAACACAGGACTGATGGTTGCTGATAATGGGCCTCTGTAAGCCTATGTAGATATTCCATAATAATAATAATATTCCATTCCAGCTACAATAGCCATTTACAACATTAACAATGTCTACACTGTATTTCTGATCAATTTGATGTTATTTTAATGGACAAAAAAATAGCTTTTCTTTCGAAAACAAGGACATTTCTAAGTGACCCCAAACTTTTGAACGGTAGTGTGTGTATATATGTATGTGCCCACCACAAATACCAGGCAAGGGTTGTCTGTTTATTTGAACTGATGAGAATTAACTCAGGTAGACCCAGACCATAAACCCCTCAGCAGACCATCTGTGAGGGAGAGCTCTGAGGTAGCCAGATCTAGCCACTAGCCAGCCCTTCACAGGGCCTGGGGAGATGAGTGGGTGGTGATAATTATAAATGGCTTCTAAGAGGAGACAATGTTCTGGCAAGTTATTCTATCCTCTGTCAACAAACAAGCCAAGAAGTGCAGGATGGATCAGGACGGGTTCTGTCCAGAGTCAACATAGGAGAAATGGGAGGGTTTCCAAAAGGTAATGTCTCCAAAGACATTCCTGGGCTACGCCCCATCTACATCCCAAATGGCATCCCATTCCCTATGTAGTGTACTACTTTTGGCCAGAGTCCTATGGGCCCTGGTCAAAAGTAGTGTACGATATAGGGAATAGGGTGCCACTTGGGGGACAGCCCTTGTCCTGAAGCCAGCCAGGAGGGATAGTAGACCTATGAATCTACTCTTCCTCTTCTCTGCCGGGAAATGTACTCGGTAATGGGATCGTCACCATTATCCTGAGTAATATGTGTGTGTGTGTGTGTGCGTGTGTGTAAGAGTCTCCTAAGATGATCTTCTAGCCAAATGGCAGAGAGCTGAGTATAAGAGACTTCTAGTGAGTCCAGGGGTTAAAGCAAAACAAAAATCCCATGACTGAAACTTAAGTCGATCTCAGGTCAATTGACTGGGGCCAAGTTAACCTCCCCTTTCATGTAAGAAAGTCATGACCATCATGCTTTTAGGGAAAGACGATCATTTTGTACAGAATAGTTATGTAGAAAGACTGAGAAGCTCAGTTCTGGTTACTTTTTTAAAGGACATTCTACTCTGAAAAATTATGAAAATATAATTTCCACATCCAGAAATGGGTCCAATAACATATTGGTAAAAATGATGTTGAAATTATTTTCACATATTGGACCATGCATGGTCTATATTATCAGATGTGCTATCAGCAATGTACATTATCACCTGTAGCCCAACTGATGAAGCATAGTGTCTTTAAAATG
Source organism: Coregonus clupeaformis (assembly GCF_020615455.1). Lineage (NCBI taxonomy): Eukaryota > Metazoa > Chordata > Actinopteri > Salmoniformes > Salmonidae > Coregonus > Coregonus clupeaformis. Next base: position 9,459,635 of record NC_059217.1, read on the forward strand.
TACTGAAGCATGGGGTTTGTCCATCTGCATTTACCATTTATTTATTTTGACACAACATCCTGATTGTTATTATTATAACTTTTTATTATTTTATTATAAATATGAATATATAAATTATTATTCACTCAAATGTAGATGTTTTTTCTATAACAAAGTACTGTATGTCTTCTTTTAAGAAGAAATTGCCCCTTTTAAGAGCTCTGTTGGGGCTAAACCATGCTTGAAACTCCGATTGTAAAACAATGCTGCTGATGCACAACCAAATTTCGAAATTGCACCTTGTGTTTTCTACTATTCTAACTCGTAACAGTAATTTGAGACCCTGACTGAGTTCCCAACAGATAAATATATTTTAATTGATCTGAGGGCCTTCAAAAGGGCAATATTACGAGTTACCCATCGATGACTTACATATTCACTTATGTTCTGCTGACAGCGTCTAGTTATCCAGCTACGAAAAAACAACTGTCTTAGTGGATATAAGCTGCTTGAAAGTGAAATCTATATCAACAATGTTATAAACACACTGACTTTTTAGGGAAATACCTGTTAATGTCATCAGACAGCCATTGAAATGTTTCAACTGTTTCACAGTACAATAACATTACAGTACAAATGGGGTTGAAATGATGTGAACAGATTTTTGTCAGACAGTATAAAATGTAAGATTATGTTTTTAGTTTCATTTTCTAATTACACGTTATTATATCATAAAAGGATTACGATAAATAAAACTAATGGATGAAGAGAGGTCTTACAGAACCGACAACCAATGTTCCCAACTTTTTTTGGGCACTGCAAATTTGAGGTCTGCTGAGTGCAAACTTACAGAGTTGTGAAAATTCTGTGCAACTTCTAGCATGCGTTTACTGTGAACACTGAGGCTGTACCCGCTTTAAATTACAGTTTTAACAGTGGCCAAGTAGGCTACTGTGGCTATTAGATCATAATGTAGGCCTACCAGAGTGGCCTACCATAAAAAACAATGGAGGAAATGCATCCCATAACATTTTAACATGGAGAAAGCTGTTCTGTCATTCAGCCTACAGTAGCAGCCAATGTGTGGTGTTCAATGTAGGCCTACATTCCATGAGACTTTTGAAAAAAATATGCAGGGCGTGACATTAACCTGTTCATCCACTTGTCCTTCAGACAAGGAGGTGACTGAAAATGTTGTTGTTGTTGTATGATGCAAGAAACCACTTTACAAAATACAATGCATTATTATTCCCATACTATTATTACAGAGAATCAGACAAATTATGCTACCCTCTGCCTATTGGCTATTTAGCTTATTCAAGCCTGTCTCAAAATACAACACTGCCCATTTAAGACCAAATAATGCTCTTTACCTGACTCAATTTTTAAAGATGTCTAGAAATGTACACTTTTGTGCTCTTGTAGGAAGCAGTCACTCCCCTATTGCTGACTACAAATTATCTATAGCTGGGCTAATAACTCACTAACACTAGCAAAGGATATGAAAAAAATTTGCACACGTGGCTACATGCAGCTCTCGCTTTGATCTCAAAACAAGTGCATCTACTCACGACCGCTCATGCTGTTAACACAGTCCAGTTCAAAGTAAATGGCACAGATCCATATATGGCAATGGTCTATTTGCAGATAGGCCAACTGCAGCTCTGATTGATTACGCCGCATCGGTCTGTGTAGAGTACAGACTGAGTCATGCTTGTCAATGCAATAGAATCCTACTCCGATGCGTTCTGCCTACAACAAAATCTCTTGCATAGTTATTTTTCTTTCGGTATGTTGCATTAAAAGTGGCTATTGTGTTGATTAGATCACAATTGCCACAGTAAAGGGAAACGTTGATAGTGTTAAAAGGAGAAATTCTAGTGGTCACCAACCTTATCTGAGTCAAGATCCCTTTTTGAGTCAAAATGCAAGCCAAGATCTACTGCTCAGATATAGTGGCTTGCGAAAGTATTCACCCCCCTTGGCATTTTTCCTATTTTGTTGCCTTACAACCTGGAATTAAAATGCATTTTTGGGGGGGTTGTATCATTTGATTTACACAACATGCCTACCACTTTGAAGATGCAATTTTCTTTTGTTGTAAAACAAACAAGAAATAAGACAAAAAAACTGAACTTGAGCGTGCATAACTATTCACCCCCCCAAAGTCAATACTTTGTAAAGCCACCTTTTGCAGCAATTACAGCTGCAAGTCTCTTGGGGTATGTCTCTATAAGTTTGGCACATCTAGCCACTGGGATTTCTGCCCATTCTTCAAGGAAAAACTGCTCCAGCTCCTTCAAGTTGGATGGGTTCCGCAGGTGCACATCAATCTTTAAATCATACCACAGATTCTCAATTGGATTGAGGTCTGGGCTTTGACTAGGCCATTCCAAGACATTTAAATGTTTCCCCTCTAACCACTCAAGTGTTTTAGCAGTATGCTTAGGGTCATTGTCCTGCTGGAAGGTGAACCTCCGTCCCAGTCTCAAATCTCTGGAAGACTGAAACAGGTTTCCTTCAAGAATTTCCCTGTATTTAGCGCCATCCATCATTCCTTCAATTCTGACCAGTTTCCCAGTCCCTGCCGATGAAAAACATCCCCACAGTATGATGCTGCCACCACCATGCTTCACTGTGGGGATGGTGTTCTCGGGGTGATGAGAGGTGTTTTCCTTGATGGCCAAAAAGCTAAATTGTAGTCTCATCTGACCAGAGTACCTTCTTCCATATGTTTGGGGAGTCTCCCACATGCTTTTTGGCAAACACCAAACGTGTTTGCTTATTTTTTTCTTTAAGCAATGGCTTTTTTCTGGCCACTCTTCCATAAAGCCCAGCTCTGTGGAGTGTACGCCTTAAAGCGGTTCTATGGACAGATACTCCAATCTCCGCTGTGGAGCGTTGCAGCTCCTTCAGGGTTATCTTTGGTCTCTTTGTTGCTTCTCTGATTAATGCCCTCCTTGCCTGGTCCATGAGTTTTGGTGGGCGGCCCTCTCTTGGCAGGTTTGTTGTGGTGCCATATTCTTTCAATTTTTTAATATTTAATTAATATCCGTGGGATGTTCAAAGTTTCTGATATTTTTTTATAACCCAACCCTGATCTGTACTTCTCCACAACTTTGTCCCTGACCTGTTTGGAGAGCTTCTTGGTCTTCATGGTGCCGCTTGCTTGGTGGTGCCCCTTGCTTAGTGGTGTTGCAGAATCTGGGGCCTTTCAAAACATGTGTATATATATTGAGATCCTGTGACACTTAGATTGCACACAGGGGGACTTTATTTAACTAATTATGTGACTTCTGAAGGTAATTGGTTGCACCAGATTTGGGGGCTTCAATAACTTTTTCAGAATTTTCAAACAAGTTATTTTTTTCATTTCACTTCATCAATTTGGACTATTTTGTGTATGTACATTACATGAAATCCAAATAAAAATCAATTTAAATTACAGGTTGTAATGCAACAAAATAAGAAAAATGCCAAGGGGGATGAATACTTTTGCAAGGCACTACCCGTCAAAAGTTTGGACACACCTACTCATTCAAGGATTTTTCTTTATTTTTACTATTTTTTACATTGTAGAATAATATTGAAGACTTCAAAACTATGAAATAACACATATGGAATAATGTAGTAACCAAAAAAGTGTTAAACAAATCAAAATATATTTTATGTTTGAGATTCTTCAAATAGCCACCCTTTGCCTTGATGACAGCTTTGCACACTCTTGGCATTCTCTCAACCAGCTTCATGATGTAGTCACCTGGAATGCTTTTCAATTAACAGGTGTGCCTTCTTAAAAGTTAATTTGTGGAATTTCTTTCCTTCTTAATGCGTTTGAGCCAATCAGTTGTGTTGTGACAAGGTAGGGGGGGTATACAGAAGATAGCCCTATTCGGTAAAAGACCAAGTCCATATTATGGCAAGAACAGCTCAAATAATCAGAGAAATTACAGTCCATCATGACTTTAAGACATGAAGGTCAGTCAATACGGAACATTTCAAGAACTTTTAAAGTTTCTTCAAGTGCATTCGCAAAAACCATCAAGCGCTATGATGAAACTGGCTCTCATGAGGACCACCACAGGAATGGAATACCCAGAGTTACCTCTGCTGCAGAGGGTAAGTTCATTAGAGTTACCAGCCTCAGAAATTGCAGCCCAAATAAATGCTTGACAGAGTTCAAGTCAGACACATCTCAACATCAACTGACCAGAGGGGACTGTGTGAATCAGGCCTTCATGGTCGAATTGCTGCAAAGAAACCACTACTAAAGGACACCAATAAGAAGAAGAGACCTGCTTGGGCCAAGAAACACGAGCAACAGACATTAGACCGGTGGAAATTTGTCCTTTGGTCTGGAGTCCAAATTGGAGGTTTTTGGTTCCAACCGACGTGTCTTTGTGAGACGCGGTGGCCAGCTCTTGGTGTCTTGGTGGTTCCAAACTTCTTCCATTGGTGGAGGCCACTGTGTTCTTGGCGACTTTCAATGCCACAGAATTTTCTTGGCACCCTTCCCCAGATCTTGCCTCGACACAATCTTGTCTCGGAGCTATACGGACAATTCCTTTGACCTCATGGCTTGGTTTTTGCTCTGACATGCACTGACAACTGTGGGACCTTATATAGACAGGTGTGTGCCTTTCCAAATAATGTCCAATCAATTGAATTTACCACTGGTGGACTCCAATCAAGTTGTAGAAACATCTCAAGGACGATAAATGGAAACAGGATGCACCTGAGCTTAATTTCGAGTCTCGTAGCAAAGGATCTGAATACTTCTGTCACGACTTCGGCCGAGGCTGCCTCCCCTCCTTGTTCGAGCAGGCTTCGGTGTTCGTCGTCACCGGAGTACTAACCACTGCCGCCCCAATCATCATCACAATTGTCTTGTCTCGTTATCACACACACCTGGTTCTAATCCCCTAATTAGTCAGTGTATAAGTGTTCCCTCTGCCCACTTGTCCTTGTGGGGGATTGTTTATTGTGAAGGTTAGTGAAGCTCGGTGGAGCTCGTGTATTTTGTTAGACGGGATTATTTTCCCGTGTGCCTTGTATTTTCTAGTGCACCTGTTTTGTGCCCTGGAGTGTGTTTGACGCAGTTCTGCGTAAACCTGTATTTTGTGGATTAAAGCCTGTTTTTTCTGTGAGTTACCCTCCTGCACCTGACTCCTTCTACACCACCACATCACAACTTTGGTAAATCAGTTTTATTTTTTTCATACATTTGCAACAATTTCTAAAATCCTGTTTTAGCTTTGCCATTATGGGGTATTTTGTGTAGATTGATGAGGGAAAAAATAATTGAATCAATTTTAGAATAAGGCTGTAACGCAACAATGTGGAAAAAGGGAAAGGGTCTGAATACTTTCCAAATGCACTGTAGATACACTTTCCTACTTATTCATTACTGCTGCAATGCTTGTTGTAGCGCTGAGTGGAAATAGGAAGAACTCGCATTTTATGGCTTATAAAAGTGTTGAATACAAAGTGTTGACAGTGCTGAGTAAGAACTTAAACATGAACTCACTCAGAAAAACAGCAGCTCTTTGCTGTATTCATTGACGGTCTCGCTCTCGTCATGGTTTTAAACATTTTGAAATCTCACAGTATCAACTTTGGTGTAGCTATTTTATGCCTGCTACATTACTGCAGACACGGTAATCTGAGCAATCCGATTGGCCAGCGGTAGGCTTATAGTCCACCTGATTTGCTCTCCAGACATTACATTTGTACATTTACATAATTTAGCAGACGCTCTTATCCAGAGCGACTTACAAATTGGTGCAATCAACTTATGATAGCAAGTGGGACAACCACTTTTTTTTTATTATTTTTTTTTTATGGGCGGGTGGGGGTAGAAGGATTGCTTTATACTATTTCAGGTATTCCTTAAAGAGGTAGGGTTTCAAGTGTCTCCGGAAGGTGGTCAGTGACTCCGCTGTCCTGGCGACGTGGGGGAGCTTGTTCTACCATTGGGGTGCCAGAGCAGCAAATAGCTTTGACTGGGCTGAGCGGGAACTGTGCTTCTGTAGAGGTAGGGGAGCTAGCAGGCCAGAGGTGGATGAACGTAGTGCCCTCGTTTGGGTGTAGGGTCTGATCAGAGCCTCACAGCTCCGTAGGCAAGCACCATGGTCTTGTAGTAGATGCGAGCCTCAACTGGAAGCCAGTGGAGTGTGCAGAGGAGCGGGGTGACATTGAACTTGGGAAGGTCGAACACCAGACGGGCTGCGGCATTCTGGATAAATTGTAGGGGTTTAATGGCACAGGCAGGGAGCCCAGCCAACAGCGAGTTGCAGTAATCCAGACGGGAGATGACAAGTGCCTGGATTAGGACCTGTGCCGCTTTCTGTGTAAGGTAGGGTCGTACTCTGCGAATGTTGTAGACCTGCCGGGAAGGCAGAGTTTGTACCTTCAGACACATGAAATGGTTCAAAATGGCAACAGTTGCCTACCTGGCGCACAGGGCAGCTGAATCGGGTGCACCTACCTCCAACAGCATGCGACTAATAAATTTTTTTTTGGAACACAAGGCTTTATCGTTGGGTTCTTTACAGAAATGTTTGCCGATCGACTAAGAATGCCTTGGAGATCAAGGTTGGTGACCACTGCTCTAGTATGTTGAGTGAAGTTCAATCTGGTTCTTCACTCTGTGGGCTAATATTTATTCTGCATTGGAGCTGCCGGCAGTCTTGAGGCTACTGCATGCCTGCGCACACGCAAGTTTAGAGGGAAGATTGCCGAAAACCACAAGAAACATTGAGTTGTACTTGATTTTATTGCACTGTATGTTTTCTCCACTTCAGGCCTTATTTGAGGCCTTTTAGAATGATGGCTTTGTCAGCTGATGGTGTTGTTCTTTGTCCTAAGGGACCGGTTCCCCCTACAGAGTAATCTACGGGCCACTGTGAAAACACAGATGCCGCGCCATCCACAGAGAAAGTCATTTAGCCATCTAATAGCTCCAGACCAAAAGCGTCTTAATGCAAGCCTTATTGTGATTACCTGACGTAATGACAGCCAATCAAAATACAACCTGGGAACCATTACCGGCCGAACAGGGAAACACATTATGCGTCACACCATGTCGGAATCACAGGCCTGGCCCCAACAATGCAGGTCCAAGAACAAACGGTCCACCCTATTATTAATTCCCCCATGGATCAAAAAGAGGAACCATTTAGGTTTGTTACACATCCCGCTGTCACAGTCTGTACCTTTTGATGGGGAGGTAGCTCGGTTTAGGGTTAACCCCCTCTATGGTACAGAGATGCCCCTGGGGGTTATTGGATTTGAGTTGTTGTCAACGTGAATGACATTGATATAGGCCTACATGACAGGGCAGGCATTGGTGGAATCAAATCTGTGCTCCCCAAAGTACTTTTATTTTCCCTTTCCACATGTCCAGAGAGAGACAGATTGCTCTGCTTAGGTGCACCTGATTTTCCAGCATCTCAAAGATTAACTAAATTGGAAGCAATTTAGACTCAGGAGTCTGGATTATGAAAAAAGGTGACGTCAATCCACTACCAGTAAATGAGGTTGGAAGAGGAGAAGTTTCTACTTTTCTCCTATACTGTACATCAATCTCTTCTCTTATAAATTATAATAAATTGGTCATTTAGCAGACGCTCTTATCCAGAGCGACTTACAGGAGCAATTAGGGTTAAGTGCCTTGCTCAAGGGCACATCGACAGATTTTTCACCTAGTCGGCTCGGGGATTAGAACCAGCGACCTTTCGGTTACTGGCACAACGCTCTTAACCATTAAGCTACCTGCCGCATTATTCCTCGACCTCGAAGTTCTGGAACTGTATTTTCCCCAGGGGTTAAAGTTCTCCCTCACTGCGACGGATTTCCATCATATGGATTCTGGAGAGGTCGTTTTTGAGATCCACAATAAAAATCTCCGGCGGGGATGGAAAGGGAGGCTGGTTTGGAGATGACATAGCCTAATACAGACAGAAGCATGCCTGTTCTACGGAATATATTCTCAAATATGAAATTTTCTCTGTTACGCTGTGTGCACTGAACTGACATGGATGAATGTTGATGACACTCGGATGTTCTGATGAAGGGAATGAAATCGTCTGTAATGAGCACCACAGCAGAGCTTAACTCAGACAGTGGTGTGTAGCCTAGCCTTTCTGTAGCTGCTGGCAAAGTAATTCAAAGCCTATACTTTATTACTCAGAATGTAACTTTCCAGTGCTACTATTTTTGCCAAAAGCAGACAATCCCGTAGTAGAATAGTTTACCGAGATAAATATTTCTCTCGAGGCACATTCAAGTTGTGAGAGCCATAGGAGGGAAACATGGATTCTGACAAGCAGTCAATGCACAACAATTCTTAATGCAATCGCGGGAAAACTATTTTGAAAGCAGTTTAGGCCTTTGTTTAAAAAAAAAGAGGGGGATCCCAGATTTGCATTGCTACCAATGCACAGTAGCTCCCCGGCAGCCCCCTGTCTTGCAGAATAAATATCAGCCCATAGAGAGAAGCACAAGATTGAACTTCACTCAACATTCTAGAGCAGTGGTCACCAACCAGTCAATCGCAATCAACTGGTCGATCTCCAAGGCATTCCTGTAAAACATGAAAATATAAACCCTTTTTTTTGTCTTGTGCTGTTGGTGGTAGGTGTACCCGATTCAACTGCCCTGCGCCCCGGGTAGGCAACTGTTGCCATTTTGAACTATTTCATGTGTCTGAATGTATAACTCTGCCTTCCCAGAGTGCCCGGAGAGCAAATCAAGTGCACCGCTGGCCAATCGGATGGCTCAGATTACCATGTCCGCAGTAACATAGCAGACATAAAATAAAGCTACACCAAAGTTCATACTGTGAGATTTCAAAATGTTTATAACCATGACTAGAGAGAGACTGTCAATGAATACAGAAAAAAGTTCATGTTTAAGTTCTTACTCAGCACTGTTAACACTTTGTATTCAACACTTTCATAAGCCATAAAATGTGCGTTCTTCCTATTTCCACTCAGCGCTACAACGATCACTGCAGCAGTAATGAATGAGTAGGAAAGTGTATCTATAGGCTTGCGTTGTTATTATTAGCGGCTTGGGTCTTTTTTAATATCGAGGAATATTTAACTTTCTCTGTTCATAGGAGTAACAACATGAATTTGTGCATGAGACAGCAATAATGCGGTGCGACTCGAGTTTCGCCATCAGCTAGAAGACGGTGTCCCTTTTTGGTCAGTGTCAGTGAAGGAAAGGGAGAGCGGAGGGATGTTGAGTGGCGGACCCTCAGTCTGCTGCTCTCTCCCTTCACTGAGACATCAGATGCAGGCACCATCAGCCCAGTACAATAAAAAGCTGATTATTTAAATGTATGCTCACTCAGCTGTGCCTCAAAAGTAATACAACAATGGATCTATTACTGGTGTGATCATATAGCCTACCTCAAATTTTGAAATATAGAGTTTTCCCTGTTAACACAATCAATGTTTCCCCTTTACTGTGGCAATTGTGATCTAATCAATGCAATATTAGCCACTTTCAATGCAACATACCGAAACAAAACAAACTGTGCAAGATATTTCTTTGTAGGCAGAACACATCGGAGCAGGATTCTATTGCAGACTGGTGTGGCATAAACAATCAGAGCTGCAGTAGGCCTATATGCAAATAGACCATTTCCATATATGAATCTGTGCCATTTACTTTGAACTGGACTGTGTTTACAGCATGAGCGGTCGTGAGTAGATGCACTTGTTTTGAGATCAAAGCGATAGCTGCATTTAGCCACGTGTGTACATTTTGTTCATATCCTTTGCAAGGGTAGCATCATTTGTCTTATTCTCTGTAATAATGGTATGGGAATAATAATGAATTTTTATTGTGTAAAGTGGTTTCTTGCATCAAACAACACAACAAAATGTTTAGTCACCTCCTTGTCTGAAGGACAAGTGGATAAACAGGTTAATGTCAAGCCCTGCATATTTTTTTCAAAAGTCTCATGGAATGTAGGCCTACATTGATCACCACACATTGGCTGCTACTGTAGGCTGAATGACAGAACAGCTTTCTCCATGTTAAAATGTTATGGGATGCATTTTCTCCATTGTTTTTTATGGTAGGACACTCTGGTAGGCCTACATTATGATCAAATAGCCACAGTAGCCTACTTGGCCACTGTTAAAACTGTAATTTAAAGCGGGTACAGCCTCAGTGTTCACAGTAAACGCACGCTAGAAGTTGCACAGAATTTTCACAACTCTGCAAGTTTGCACTCAACAGACCTGAAATTTGCACAGTGCTCAAAAAAAATGAGGGAACATTGGTTTTCGGTTCTGTAAGCCCTCTATTCATCCATTAGTTTTTTTTTAATGATATAATAACGTGTAATTAGAAAATGAAACTAAAAACATATAATCTTACATATTATATAACATCTGATGACTCAAATCTGTTCACATCATTTCAAGCCTATTTGTACTATAATGTTATAGTATTGTGAAACTGTTGAAACATTTCAATGGCTGTCTGATGACATTAACAGGTATTTCCCTAAAAAGTCAGTGTATTTAAAACATTGTTGATATAGATTTCACTTTCAAGCAGCTTATATCCACTTAGACAGTTGTTTTTCCGTAGCTGGATAACTAAAACATTTCAGCAGAACATAAGTGAATATGTAAGTCATCGATGGGTAACTGGTAATACTGCCCTTTTGAAGGCCCTCGGATCAATTAAAATAGATTTATTTGTTAGGAACTCAGTCAGGGTCTCAACTTACTGTTACGAGTTAGAATAGTGGAAAACATAAGGTACAATTTTGAAATTTGGTTGTGCATCAGCAGTTTTTCACTTTTAGTCAGTAAAAAATGTGTTGATTGCTAAGTTAGTTTAGTGGCCAGCTATCTTAAATGTGTTATTATGATCAAATTACCCCCATTGATTTTGTTAGTCACATTTGAGTCATTTAGCAGACACTCTTATATATTTTTTTCATACTGGCCCCCCGTGGGAATCGAACCCAAAACCCTGGCATTGCAAACGCCATGCTCTACCAACTGAGCTACACGGGACATACTCCTCACTCAGACATCATATTAAAAACTGCTAACATTTCTCGCCACCCAATGGCAAAATGTGTATAACTGCAGAAAATTAGTTATAAAATTGCTAATTCTTCTCTCCGCCCCATTGTAAAATGTGTAGAATTGCAGCAAACTTGCTTTAAACGGCAACATTTTCTCTACACTCTGTAAAATGTAAAAGAATGTCTCTTCGCTGTCAACCTAAATGTTTGGATGTGGTTACGCAGACGCGCGAGCAACTGCAACTTTTCATGATGAGTGCAGATTTTCTGTGGCTTCCACCCCACATCAAAGTTGCCCATCCCTGATGACGGACTGCTGTACCTGCATTCTCATCCTTTCCCTCCACTGGTGTCATGTTGAACTGTGACTAGATATACTGTCTCTCCAGGAATAGTGACGGTGGACCCATTCAAAAAGTTCTGTGTCAGAGGCAGCTCTATGTTGGTTGAGGCAGGCCACAGGGGACCACTATGTTACTGATACTACTGAGTCTGGAGAGGAGTACACACAATGATATGTTTGGTCATAAAACTGCTCAGGCTCAGGATGAATGGATGCCTTCCTGACCGCACTGTAGATTCTGGATCCTATCCATAGACCACTCCACATCGGCTTCTACTCTCATCTCTCCTTCTCCCTCTGACCCTTCCTCAATATTCTGTTGGGAAACCGTAGCGTTGAGAGGCATATTGTCCTGCTGCCGCGGAGAGTGCATTTCTGTGGTGGCTTTAGAGTTATAATAATAATAATAATAATATAATAATATGCCATTTAGCAGACGCTTTTATCCAAAGCGACTTACAGTCATGTGTGCATACATTTTTACACATGGGTGGTCCCGGGGATCGAACCCACTACCCTGGCGTTACAAGCGCCATGCTCTACCAATTGAGCTACAGAGGACCACAGTTCAGTTCAGAGGGAGAGAGGCAGGGAAGGAGAGAAAGAGAGAGAGAGCACATACTAAGCACACATACAGTGCCTTCGGAAAGTATTCAGACCCCTTGACTTTTCCCACATGCTGTTATGTTAAATCCTTATTCTAAAATTGATTACATAGTTTTTTCCCCTCATCAATCTACACACAATACCCTATAATGACAAAGCAAAAACTGGTTTTTAGAAATGTTTTCACATGTAAAAAATAAAATAAAAAAATAACATTTACATAAGTATTCAGACCCTTTACTCAGTACTTTGTTGAAGCACCTTTGGCAGCGATTACTGCCTAGAGTATTCTTGGGTATGATGCTACAAGCTTGATACACCTGTATTTGGGGAGTTTCTCCCATTCTTCTCTGCAGATCCTCTCAAGCTCTGTCATGTTGGATGGGGAGCGTCGCTGCACAGCTATTTTCAGGTCTCTCCAGAGATGTTCGATCGGGTTCAAGTCCGGGCTCTGGCTGGGCCACTCAAGGACATTCACTTGTCTCGAAGCCACTCCTGCGTTGTCTTGGCTGTGTGCTTAGGGTCGTTGTCCTGTTGGAAGGTGAACCTTCATCCCAGTATGAGGTCCCAAGCGCTCTGGAGCAGGTTTTCATCAAGGACCTCTCTGTACTTTGCTTTGTTAATCTTTGCCTCGATCCTGACTAGTCTCCCAGTCCCTGCCGCTGAAAAACATCCCCACAGCATGATGCTGCTGCCACCATGCTTTACCGTAGGGATGGTGCCAGGTTTCCTCCAGACGTGACGCTTGGCATTCAGGCCAAAGAGTTCAATCTTGGTTTCATCAGACCAGAGAATCTTGTTTCTCATGGTCTGAGAGTCTTTATGTGCCTTTTGGAAAACTCCAAGCGGGTTGTTGTGCCTTTTACTGAAGAGTGGCTTCTGTCTGGCCACTCTACCATAAAGGCCTGATTGGTGGAATGCTGCAGAGATGGTTGTTCTTCTGGAAGGTTCTCTCATCTCCACAGAGGAACTCTGGAGCTCTGTCAGAGTGACCATCGCGTTCTTGGACATCTCCCTGACCAAGGCCCTTCTCCCCCAATTGCTCAGTTTGGCCAGGCAGCCAGCTCTAAGAAGAGTCTTGGTGGTTCCAAACTTCTTCCATTTAAGAATGATGGAGGCCACTGTGTTCTTGGGGACCTTCAATGCTGCAGAAAGTTTTTGCTCTGACATGCACTGTCAAATGTGGGACCTTATATAGACAGGTGTGTGCCTTTTCAAATCATGTCCAATCAATTGAATATACCACAGGTGGACTCCAATCAAGTTGTAGAAACATCTCAAGGATGATGAATGGAAACAGGATGCACCTGAGCTCAATTTCAAGTCTCATAGCAAAGGGTCTGAATACTCATGTAAATAAGGTATTAAAAATATATATTTATTATACATTTGCAAACAAATCTAAACGTCTGTTTTGGCTTTGTCATTATGGGGTATTGTTTGTAGATTGATTAGGATTTTTATTTATTTAATCCATTTCAGAATAAGGCTGTAATGTAACAAAATGTGGAAAAAGGGAAGCGGTCTGAATACTTTCCAAATGCACTGTACCAATATTACACAACATCAAATGAACATGTTTCCTCTGCTTACTATCTGGCATAATCTCACGCAGAGCATAAATAAATAGCCATTAGCTGCGAAGCAACAAGGTAAGCAGAGAGAGGAGGAACAGAAGCTCTCTGCCTGTTCAAACTCTCACACTTGCCCCACCTTGAGAAGCAACAGCTAGGAAAATAATCTGTACCAGGTTTTTTTATTTACAGGGCATGACAAATTATCAAAGACGCACTTGTTTTCCAAAATATGAACTCTCAAACGCTGTTTAGGTGTCGCAAACCTCAAAATAAAATCAGTCTGGTCAAAGTGCCATCACCATTAATATACAGCGAATGCAGTTCTCTTGTTCTATGTGTGTATCTGGTACATCTAGGGTTTACGGTGGCATATTGCTACCACTCAGAAAAAAAATAGTTTTTAAAATCATTATTATGAGATAAGATCACGTTATTACGAAGTAATTCAATAACTCGTTATAACGAAATAATCCATTATCTCGTTATCACGAGAAAGATCACTTTATAAAGAGAAAGATGGCGTTATTACGAAATAATCCAGTTGCACGTGATGAGAAATAGCCTATGCCTTTATTATGCAGAAATTATAGCATAGGCTACTTAAGCAATGTCATCATATTTCCAGGCCACTATAGTGTTATTTAGATGAAACAGTCATTAGCCTCCATCTATCGTGACTTTTGGGTACCACTTTGGGTCTGCCGGCAGAGGGCGGCTTGAGAACGTTCATAACAATGGCATGACACGACCCAGTGACGGATGTGCAACCTATGAATAGCAATATTTGTTCGACCCAAGAGAACAATCCAGACTAAGAATCTGAAAAAGGTAAGATCATAATGAATACTAGTATTATATTGACAGAGTAGACCTGATCCTAGATAAGCACTCCTAGTAGTTGCTTGACTCAATACTTTTAAAGATACATCTTACTTCACAAGGGTGAAAATCCTACCTTCAATGTGTATCATGTTTTTCCTTGCCACTGTCAACATGAAAAGGTTGTGTGAGGTATAATGTAAATAACACAACGTTGATATCATTAGTTCATTGATTTGTCAGCACTGGTGTTCAAGAAACAGGTTACAATTTTTATAAGTAGTGTGCAACTAGGTTTCCGTGAATATGGTTTCCAACATAAGATTGACAGAACTTCACTGAGGAGCAATTACATTTCTGTATTGTAATTATATTTACAGAATACATTACACCTGCCGCCTATAGGGTTACATCAAATGGCACAACTACCAGACTACAGAGGTTCCTGTTTACTGAGGGGAAACACCTCAACCATAGGAAGACACAGGATTGTGACACAGGCAAATATATAAAAGTCACCTTGTCCTAGAGAGATTTACATGGTTATCAAAACGTCACGCCAGGGTAAGCCTACACGAAACACAGCCCTTATTTTAAGTGTTTCTAAAATCCCCTATGGGAAGAATGAATGGTGGAAAAACGATTGGAACCGTTTCCCTGTTTGACCGCTAGATTTTATGGATATTATGACTCATACTGTGGTACTCTATATACATACCCAGATGGTAGTCTCTTTAGACAAACGGGTTGCCTCCCACAATGTACCAATGTTCCAGCTTACACGTCTGTACGTAAAGAACATCAGTTTGGCATAGAGGAAAGGGCGGAGTTGGGACATCCCACATTCCTACGTCACTGCCTTATACGCTTGTTGCCCTAGGACAGGGTTTCCCAAACTCGGATGAACGTTTAGTTTTTTGCCCTAGCACTACACAGCTGATTCAAATAATCAAAGCTTGATGATGATTTGGTTATTTGAATCAGCTGTGTAGTGTTAGGTCAAAAACCCAAAAGTGCAGGGAGTTCAATTAACCTGGGCCGCGATGCACCGGTCTATGGCCTGCGACGTGAATGGGCAAAAGTGATGAGGGAAGAGCGCCCTTCTCAAAACAAACAGTAATCTGCGCCGCTTGGTCATGTTGTCACAAGGCAGCATGGTGCATCGTCCAGAAACATACAACATCTCTTTTCCATAAAATATACTGAACAAAAATATAAATGCAACATGCAACAATTTCAAAGATTTTACTGTTACGGTTCATAGAAGGAAATCAGTCAATTGCAATAAATTAATTAGGCCCTAATCTATGGATTTCACATGACTGGGCAGGGCCGCAGCACACCCACTGGAGAGCCAGGCCCAGCCAATCAGAATGAGTTTTTCCCCACAAAAGGGCCTTATTACAGACATAAATACTCTTCAGCACCTCCCCTCCCCCTCCTCAGATGATCCCGCAGGTGAAGAAGACGGATGTGGAGGTCCTGGGCTGGCATGGTTAAACGTGGTCTGCGATTGTGAGGCTGGTTGGATGTACTGCAAAATTCTCTAAAGCGACATTGAAGGTGGCTTATGGTAGAGAAATGAACATTAAATTATCTGGCAACAGCTCTGTTGGACATTCTTGCAGTCTACATGCCAATTGCACTCTCCCTCAAAACTTGAGACATCTGTGTTGTGTGACAAAACTGAACATTTTAGTGGCCCTTTATTGTCCCAGGCACAAGGTGCACCTGTGTAATTATAATGCTGTTTAATTAACTTCTTGATATGCCACACCTGTCAGGTGGATGGATTATCTTGGCAAAGGAGAAATGCTCACTAACAGGGATGTAAACAGATTTGTGCACACCATTTGAGATAAATAAGCTTTCTGTGCATATGGAACATTTCTGGGATATTTTATTTCAGCTCATGAAACATGGCACCAAAACGTTACATGTTGCATTTATATTTTTGTTCAGTATACTGCATATATTCACTTCTTAATTCCCACAATGAGTATCAAAATAGTGTAGCGGTGGTATAAGCCATATCAATTAATAAGGCTGATGGAACAGACCAGAATGTTTAGCTTAAAATTGTGACTATTATTTCTTCACATTTTAAGGGCAACAATGTGCACATGGCGGTAGGTCTACTCGTGAACGTTCCAAAATGAAATTTGCGGGTGTCTAATATGAGCACTGCACACGTGAGTGGTTTCATGGACAGAGATGGAAATATCCATTAGAAATTTAGGAAGATCTAAAGATGCAACAAATATAATTGGTTGCTAATTCGACTAGGATAATTCCTTTGGCTTCTAGACAATTAAATATCGTTTTTTTTATATATTAGAACATGATAACACATGAGTCTTTATTAAATAATTGCCTCCACATTTCTAGAGTGGGATTTTGGCTATAGGCTACCTTGAAGCAAGGTTGTTTGAAACGTGGACGTTTTACTTCATATTATGAGGCATTAAGGAACAGGAAAAATATAGGGATGCTAATGATAGGCATGTCATGATTATTTGCATCAATCCAGTGGCCATTTGTTTTGCGAACTCCATCTCATGTGCTACAGAAACACAGCTAAGGGACTGCACGTTATTTATAATAAGGGTTACCTGGAGAAAATCGGAGCTCTCTGAAATGAAAATGGATGGCCCATATATTTTAACTAAACATTCTCTGAACGCTTGAAAAAAACTAGTTACCCTCCCCATTCCCAAAATAAGAAATAAAACATTAAGTGGATAGCAGACAACATGCCAACTGTTTGCTCTCACTTCTAGGACAGTCCAGAGACTTAGATATACAGTTTTAGAAACTGTTCTTCATCCTGTAAGCATTACATGGTAACGCAGGAAGTTTGATAGCACACAGGGCTGCGAGTAGAAGGTTGTGGGTTCGCAGACCACTGTGGACAAGAGAAGGGGTGGAAAGACCTACTTTATAGTAAAAGCATTGCTTGAATCTATCATTGTATTTGCGAGTCTGAGAAAAAATTGTATTTTATGAAAATTTCATGCAATTCTACGTCATTTTACGACTGGAGAGCTTAGCAGAATCAAGCAAGGGGGAAGCCAATGACGTCATGGATTCCCATTAGACTAACTCCTTAAATGCCCTACTCCTTGAAGTTTGAAGTTGTGTCTAAAAAACACTATTTTGCAAAATTACTTATGTTTTACCCTTTAGTTTGTGTACTTTACTGTATTTATATTTGGGATATCGCTTTTCAACAGTAAAAGTAAAGAAAAATCGCTGGAGGATGTCTTTAAGCTAACAAGGGGTAGGCCAATGCTTTTTGCCATTTTCTTTCATAAAAGGTAGGCTTATGGTATACCCGCTCATACCCCCTCAATTCACGTCCAGTTTTAACTTAACAGCTCTTCACTGACACAGAGGTAGGCTATTTAAAGAGTGTATGGTGGTTGGAGAAATTGATACAGATGTAGGATCTTTTGTTGCTGAGAATTTTCCTGCACAACAAGAAATGCAAAATTGTAGTGTATTTTAGGTTTTAAAAGGCTTATGAAGTTTGTAATTACACTTTGAAATTTCAGACTTGATTTGCCATAACGAAAAAAGTATGAACCCCAACAAAAATGTCCATTAATTATAATCCACATAACAATTTGCATGTCCTGTTGCTGCAGGATTATTTTCCTGCTGTACCAAACTTGCTAAAATTAAGATCCTACATCTGTCGCAGCCTATAGCCTAATTTCCTCTTATTTCTTAAATAGGAAGAAATAGGCTCCAACATAAAGCCCTCTTGATGTTCAATTAAAATTAAAATGTAGACGGTTGAAATGAATTACTTCTACTCAAATTTGCCTACTTTCAGCACCATGAACTGTCCATTTCCAGCTGCAGCTTCAAGTTTCAGCATCAAAATATAAATTACTCAAATCTGGCTTATTGTGAGGTCAGTAATGCTGATAAATACATAATGGGGAAGTAACATATTGTTTTTATTATAATCAATTATAATAGTAGCAAGCTATCAAAGTTGACCTCTGGTCCGCCTTCTCATCTTTGTGCTCTCCTCAAACTGAACAGAACACATAGGCTAGTCCACGCGCACGTTATATACTTTTTTGGACTAGGCCTTTGACTCTCCTCCTGAAGTCCCACTGTATGCCTACACAGCACAGCCATTGGTTAGGAAGCACAAAAATAGTTTTTGATCAGCAAGAGCAGAGCAGGCCAGGGCTCAGGGTTGGAATATCTATTGCAGTGTGTAATGCAGCCTAGTTTTATTTACATCATCCCAGCAGCACAAAAGTACATGTTCTTAGAAAATAACTTCGCTCTGTGCTTCTCCAAGCATGCACTTCATATAGCCTTCAATAAATAGCCTATAGGCACACTTGATATTGCACGCCCAGCGGAGAATCAGAGATGAGGGGCGTCATCGAGCACTCATCAATATACAGTGCCTTCAGAAAGTATTCACACCCATTGATTTTTCCCACATTTTGTTGTGTTACAGCCTGAATAGAAAATGGACTAAATTGAGATTTTCTGTCACTGGCCTACATACAATACCCCATAATGTCGAAGTGGAATGAGGTTTTTCAAATTTGTTACTAATTAATAAAAAATTAACAGCTGAAATGTATTGAGTCAATAAGTATTCAACCCCTTTGTTATGGCAAGCCTAAATAAGTTCAGCAGTAAAACTTTGCTTAACAAGTCACATAATAAGTTGCATTGATAGTGTTTAACATGATTTTTGAATGACTACTTCATCGCTGTACCCCACACATACAATTATCTGTAAGGTCCCTCAGTCGAGCAGTGAATTTCAAACACAGATTAAACCGCAAAGACCAGGGAGGTTTTCCAATGCCTCACAAAGAAGGGCAGCTATTAGTAGATGGGTAAAAAATAAAAAAAGCAGACATTGAATATCGCTTTTCGGGGTGATGAGAGGTGTTGGGTTTGCACCAGACATAGCATTTTCCTTGATGGACAAAAAGCTCAATTGTAGTCTCATCTGACCAGAGTACCTTCTTCCATATGTCTTATCTTGATTATTGTCCAGTCATATGGTCAAGTGCTGCAAAGAATGACCTACAGTAGCTAAGTTGCAGCTGGCCCAGAACAGAGCGGCACATCTTGCTCTTCATTATAATCAGAGGGCTAATATTAATCCTATGCATGCCAGTTTGTCTTGGCTAAGAGTTGAGGAATGACTGACCGCATCACTTCTTGTTTTTATTAGAAACATTAATCTGTTGGAAATTCAAAATTGTTTGCATAGTCAACTTACACACAGCACTGACACACACACTTAGCCCATCAGACATGCCACCAGGGGCCTTTTCACAGTGCCCAGGTCCAGATCAAATTCAAGGAAACTTACAGTATTATACAGAGCCATGAGTGCATGGAACTCCCTTCCATCTTATATAGCGCAAGTGAACAGCAAACCTGGTTTCAAAAAACAAATAAAGCAACACCTCACGGCAAAACGCCTCTCCCCCATGTGGCCTACTTGTTTTGTGTATGTACTGACATGTACTGTATGTGTAACTGATAGATGCACACACACATTACATGTTAATGTTTTAAATGTATGTAAATTGTAAAGTTTTTTGTCTGTTATGTCTTTTTCGTTATATGTCGGACCCCAGTAAGACTATCTGTCGCCATTGGCGTCAGCTAATGGGGATCCTAATAAATAAAAATAAATCTACCTGCTGCCCAATGTACTACCCTTGTATGAAATAAGAAGCTTCTTCTCCAATTGTTAGTCATCAAGCAAATTACGTTTACAGGGGTGGATCCCAAAATAAATGTGTAAAGTGATACAAACAAGTAAAAACATTTTCTTTTTTTTCTTTTTTTGTAAACCTAATTTTGCACAGAATTATATGTTTTTCGCCATTCCCTGTTTTCCTTGAGCCATCAATCAATTTGCCGGGAGACATTTGTGATGAAACCTCTAGAATTTTTTAGGAATCGATAATGTTATTTTGTTGTTGATAAGTCCAAATCCTTTTTGGGGTCTTTTATGGCAATATAAGGCTGTGCTCATTGAATTCATACAACACAAGCTACTCATGAAGGTGTTGAGATTTTAATAGCCTTTCGGCCTTGTTTCATCACAATCTATAACAGGAACCTTGCAGCACTGTGTGCCTCCATGGAACTCTCCTACATTAGCCTGGTCCCAGATCTGTTTGTGCGGTCTTGCCAACTCATATGTTAATTCTCATGCCACAATGAACATAGTAGTTGGCAACAGCACAAAGAGATCTGGCACCAGGCTATTTCTGTATCTATTTTCCCTTAAAGACACCTCATCAACATTCTAAACAAATGCACCACCCATCATCATTGGATTTAGTCTGATATATAATTGTGCAATTAGCAGACCCCATTGATATCCTGTGTATGCCCATCCCCGGCATAAAATCACAATCAAATGCATGCAGCAACAACATCCTTTTCATCCAACAATGATAAATTAAACCCCGGTTAATGTTATGGCATGAGTTCTAGCAGCTGCTGTATGTCTGAATGAAGCAGCTCTCCTTGTCCTTGTCTGCCTATAATGACTTCTACACACTGGCTGACACATACACATTATCATTTTAAAAGGCTAATTGATCATTAGAAAACCCTTTTACAATTTATGTTAGCACAGCTGAAAACTGTTGGGCTGATTAAAAAAGCAATAAAACTGGCCTTCTTGAGACTAGTTGAGTATCAGGAGCATCAGCAATTGTGGGTTCAATTACAGGCTCAAAATGGGCAGAAACAAAGAACTTTCTTCTGAAACTCGTCAATCTATTCTTGTTCTGAGAAATAAAGGCTATTCTATGCAAGAAATTGCCAAGAAACTGAAGATCTCGTACAACGCTGTGTACTACTCCCTTCACAGAACAGTGCAGACTGGCTCTAACCAGAATAGAAAGAGGAGTGGGAGGCCCCGGTGCACAACTGAGCAAGAGGACAAATACCTTAGAGTGTCTAGTTTGAGAAACAGACGCCTCACAGGTCCTCAACTGACAGCTTCATTAAATAGTACCCGCAAAACACCAGTCTCAACGTCAACAGTGAAGAGGCAACTCCGGGATGCTGACCTTCTAGGCAGAGTTGCAAAGAAAAAGTCATATCTTAGACTGCCCATCTTAATCTTTTATTTTTATTGGCCAGTCTGAGATATGGCTTTTTCTTTGCAACTCTGCCTAGAAGGTCAGCATCCCAGAGTTGCCTCTTCACTTCCATCAATGTAATTGTCTGCATCACTTCCAATCCCCCATATGGTTTTTTTCTCGCAAATATATATATATATATATATATATATATATATACATACACATACATACATATATATACACATCCTTAAAAAATATATATTTCCCTTTATTACTTTCCAACTCCACCACCCCTTCCCTAATTGGAGTAAACTAGCGAACAAAAATGCTTAGGCCTCTACTTCCAGCTTATACTATATACACCTTATGGACACAGTCAATTTTACAATAATTCTACCTTGCTTGTTTTACTCCTGAACTTCCTCTACCCTCAACCTCTCCGATCATTTCCATGATATCTTTCCAACTGTGCTCTTTCACAAAAGCTCTCAACCTATAACCTATATACTTATTATGGACACAGTATGCTTTACCTTAGTTATCTTGTTGTTGTTAGTTGTTATTAGACTCATCCTTCAGCTCCATGGAAACACCTCCCATCTATCTCTTAACACCATCCATATTGGATTTCTATTTGCCATATATTTTTCTACTGTACTGTGATGTTTCACAAAAGTTCTGAACCCTTCTATTCTCATTGTTTCTACAGATGGTAAATTGAAAATAAACATTTTTGCTAAATGTATTATTATATTATTGATCGATTGACTATGACTTTTCTGATCACCCAGTAGTGCTATCTACAGGGTTAGCTCCAGGTAAATATTGCAATCCTTCAGCCATTCCTGGACCTGTGTCCAAAAACAAGCTACAAATGGACATTACCAAAACAAATTATCTAATGATTCTGTCTCTTCGCAGCAAAATCTGCAGAGCTGGGAAGATTGTATCCCCCATATAAATATCATTATATTGGTAACAAGAATTTTGTATAATAATTTAATTTAAAAAATGAATCCGGCGTTGTTTTGCGTATCAGTTCATAAACACTATGCCATGGAATCAGTACGTCAAAAATCTCTTCCCAACTATCTTTCCAACTACGGCTGTCAATCCTTTGGTCCTGAAATGAAACTGGTATACTTTTTTATTTATCACAATTTTCTTTAACCAATTATGTTCTTTAATGCAGGGCCGACAGATAAGTTCCTTACTTTTCCCCCCTTCCATTTTCCTCTTCCATTTTTGCATTAATGCTGCAATTATTTGGTTTTAATTTTGGGTAGAGCATTTCCATATATTTTTGTTAGCTGCATGTGCGACATAACTCCACCAGTCCTACCTATGATATAATTTAGAAGATAATACCTTTTTTAAACATTTTATATATATATATAATGGTTTTTTATCAGTTAGCATATTTGAGTTTAACCACAATATTTGTTGCATTATTTGTTCTGTTGTTTCTGGAGGATTAAATTGAAATTGCAACCAACTTTCTATGGCTTGTTTTAGAAATAGTGATATTTGAGAGATTATTTCCTTTTCAAATAACTGAAAGTTATTCAGGTTGTAATCTGAATAAAGGGAAAAAGGCCATTCTTGAACATGGGGTGAGACAATCTTACTAATTTGCTAGAGAACCAGTTCGGATTTAAGTATAACTTTTGTATGACTGAAGCTTTTAGTGATAGGTCTAATGCTTTACTATTTAATAATTTCTGTCCTCAGAATTTATATTCATTATATAAATAGGCCTGTTTAATTTTGTCTGGCTTGCCGTTCCAAATTAAATGGAATATTTATTTCTCATATAATTTAAAAAACTGTTCGCTAGGCGTAGGCAAGACCATAAGAAAATAGGGACACTGGGATAATACTAAAGAGTTAATCAGGGTGATTTTTCCACAAATAGACAGGTATTTACCTTTCCATGGTAGCAAGATCTTATCTATTTTTGATGACTTTCTATTAAAATGTATTTGAGTGAGATCATTTATTTCATTTGGGATATGTATTCCGAGTATATCCACATCACCATCAGACCATTTTATTGGTAAACTACATGGTAATGTACATTTATTATTTTTTAGTGATCCAATATGTAATATAGTACATTGATCATAATTTGGTTGTAATCCAGAGAGGTTAGAAAATGTATCTAGATCCTCTATGAGGCTGTGGAGGGATTCAAGTTGTGGATTTAAAAGAAAACATGAATCCCCTGTTGTAACCTTTTAATGAGCCATAGTTGTAACCATTTATAATATGCCCCTTCTCTGATTGTCCGAGTGTGACCCCCTCCCCATGGGTTACTGCCGGCAGTGTCGCCAGCACTGCCACCACCTTGTACCCCACCGGAATCTCCACCGGCTAGGTACAAGGTCGTCAAGGTTCTCATTAGCAGCTTTGAGAATTTCCTTGTATATAATGCTCTCCCATCAGGGGGCTCTGGCTTTGTAGGACCAACCCTGCCAGGTAGGCTCAGAATCTTGAGGGGGCAGTGCTGCTCTAGTAGGTCTCTGAGAGAGAGAGAGAGAGAGAGAGAGAGAGAGAGAGAGAGAGAGAGAGAGAGAGAGAGAGAGAGAGAGAGAGAGAGAGAGAGAGAGAGAGAGAGAGAGAGAGAGAGAGAGAGAGAGAGAGAGAGAGAGAGAGAGAGAGAGAGAGAGAGAGAGAGAGAGAGAGAGAGGTGGATCATCATCTTTTCATTCCCATCTGGTGTCTGTCGATGTTGCTCTGAAACAACATCATCAGAGGTTGTGTCAGCCCATCCTAATCTATTGTCATCCATTGACAGAATGGAGCACAAAGTGCTAACACAGTTCATACAAAACCATCTTGTTACTTTATGAAGATTTTCCTGTGTCTTTATTTTGTGTGTTTGTAATCAAACAGTTATGGTAATTGGACTGGACTGGAGCAGAGAATTATCTATCATCATTACATGATTTATACTGAAAACATATATAAACGCAACATTCAACAATTTCAACGATTTTACTGAGTTACAGTTCATGTAAGGAAATCAGTCAATTGAAATAATACTGGGAATACAGATATGCATCTGTTGGTCACAGATACCTTTAAAAAAGGTATGGTCGTGGATCAGAAAACCAGTCAGTATCTGTTGTGACCACCATTTGCCTCATGCAGCGTGACACATCTCCGTCACGTATAGTTGATCAGGCTGTTGATTGTGGCCTGTGGAATGTTGTCCCACTTCTCTTCAATGGCTGTGCAAAGTTGCTGGATATTGGCGGGAACTGGAACACGCTGTTGTACACAACGATCCAGAGCATACCAAACATGCTCAATGGGTGACATGTCTGGTGAGTATACAGGCCATGGAAGAACTGGGACATTTCCAGCTTCCAGGAATTGTGTAGCGATCCTTGCAACATGGGGCCATGCATTATCATGCTGAAACATGAGGTGATGGCGGCGGAGGAATGGCACGACAATGGGCCTCAGGATCTCGTCACGGTTTCTCTGTGCATTCAAATTGCCATCGATAAAATGCAGTTGTGTTCGTTGTCCGTAGCTTATTCCTGCCCATACCATAACCCCACCGCCACCATGGAGCACTCTGTTCACAACGTTGACATCAGCAAACTGCTCACCCACACAACGCCATACATGTGGTCTGCGGTTGTGAGGCCAGTTGGACGTACTGCCAAATTCTCTAAAACAACGTTGATTTATGGTAGAGAAATTAACATTACATTTTCTGTCAGCAGCTCTGGTGGACATTCCTGCAGTCAGCATGCCAATTGCACGCTCCCTCAAAACTCGTAACTGCACATTTTGGAGTGGCCTTTTATTGTCCCCAGCACAAGGTGCACCTGTATAATGATCATGCTGTTTAATCAGCTTCTTGATATGCCACACCTGTCAGGTGGATGGATTATCTTGGCAAAGGATAAATGCTCTCTAACAGGGATGTAAACAAATGTATGCACAACATTTGAGAGAAATAAGCTTAATTGTGCGTATGGAACACTTCTGGGATATTTTATTTCAGCTCATGAATCATGGGACCAACACTTTACATTTTGCGTTTATATTTTTTCTTTCAATTATTTGTTTTGATTCACCAGAATTGTTACATAGCTCGAAGAACCTATCATACACATCTGTCAAAGACGGACAGGTCAAGTGGCGTATGAGGGAGCCCCTCCCCTCATAGTAAAGAGCCACTCGCACGCCCGCTGGATCATTCTCACCTCTCTTGCCCACAGAAGAGTTCTACTCTAGCTCTCCTCAACACAACTTGATCTGTTTTCCTGTTTAACTGTTCACAGGTGTGCAGATGAGGTTACACTGCTGAATGCAGGTTTTTCAGCTTTGTGTTGTGTGACTTTACAGCAAGGAAAGTTTTAGCTTTAGGTAAGAATTAGCTTTGCCTCTTTTTCTTCCTTTTGTCTCCTGTGGTAGCTAGCATGCGGTAGCTGCTGTGGTAGCACACGGATAGCTGCTGCAAGGCTTAGCTAACCTGGCTAGCTCGCCCAAGGCTAGCTATCCTACCAACTAGCTTTTCTACCTGGAAGGGTAGAATTACTAGCTCGTTCTCTCATTTACCTCAACCCACTACAGTGCCACGTTGACTAGACTGACCGTCCTAGCTTCACTGCTTATTGGTCGAGAGCCACACTTTTGTTAATCGCAAGACCAACATAGCGCTAGCTTCCTTCAGCTAACTTTGTGCTAACTAGCTATGCAAACGATAGCTAACTTCACATTGTTAAAGGATTAGCTTCTCTTGCTAGCACTGTGCTAACTAGCTAGGCTACTAGCCCAAGTGGCAAACCCTAAATACGTTTCACTTTGTTCTCAGATTAGCAGTTTTTTGGAGCCATGGAGCCTGCTAGCTCAGCCCAAGGGGTACCAAGCAAGGCCCCTGTCCCAGCACACCCGTGCCCATGTGGGGCCCCCTTGTATGTCATCTGCCTGGGTCTCGAACATGCGGAAGCAGCGTTCGACGACACCCGGTCATGCATCCATCGTGGGAATTCTGCTGCTAACACCTTCCAACAAAGAGTGCGCAGAGCAGCCCAACATGGTTAGTCTCCCACACTGTCTTCGAGCAGGGAGACTACCTCACAGACTCAACCCTCATGGGCTGACATCATGGATGGCTATCCCAAGGACCTTCACCCACTTTTCCAGGGATTGGCTCCAGAGGAGGGAAAATGGGACCTCATCACTGACGAAGATGATGGCAAGGGCATGACTGACCTCCTCCAGGCAGTGGAGGAGGAAGAGGACGAGGAGGCGCAAGCCGTTACCTCTAGGCGCTCTTCCACCCTTAGCGGGGCATTGATGGCGGATGACAGATATTCACTCATTGACCTCTGCAAACGGGCAGCGACCAGACTCCATATTGAGTGGCCCGAACACGTGGGGGGTGGCAGCACAGAGAGGGACTGGTACGAAGGGAGGAAACTCCCCTCTTGCACCGTCTCAGGCAATTAACTCCTCACAGCTATCCCAACTTGCGTGGCGGAAGCCAAATGCAATTGGGACGAACCCTTGACTGGCAAGGTCCAAACTATACTTTTTGCCAGCATGAATGTCAAGGACAACCACCTCAACCCCAGTGCCTTGTCACTAACAGGCACTTTTTGCCTTGGTAAGACGGACCGCTTCTCCGCATCTATCTACCAAAGGGTCTACGTGTCTGCTGCACGTTCTGTACGGGCATTGAATGTTACGTCACTACTGCTGGCTTACCAGGCCAATTTGATGCTAGATGCATAATGTCCTAGCTATCGGTAAGCCTAACCCAGACCCTTGGGATGAGATCTGTGTCATCACCTCTGAGCATCCAGGGGCGCCATTCAAGGCTGTGGCCGTGCCATGAGCCTTACAGTGGTAGGGGAGAGAGCATTGTGGCTCAGCTTGTCCAGCCTGTCAGACAAGGAGAAAGCAGATTTCCTTGATGGTCTTGTTGAGCCGAAGGAACCTATTTGGGCCGGCTGTCGCGGCCATGCTGCAGAAGTGTGAAGCCTTCATCTTCTGCCTGCCCCGTAGACCTGGGAATCGTGGCTACCCGGCCTAACCCTCCATGAGCCAAGGCTCCAGAGACGTAGCGGGCATCAACCCCACAGTTCGGATCCCTAAACAGGGGCCAACAGTGCAGCCGCATCGAGGTCCCGCCCATTTGTTTCCCCTGCAGGGAAGAAGGGGCAGTCAACATAGGAGTACGCTCCCTGTGGCAGAGAGGGGCAGCCAACAGTTCACCCCGTGTCCTGGCCTGCTACCTCTGGGGGAGAGGCACATCTCTGCTCCTAGAACCCTTCCCTTTCTGCAACAACCCATTCTCATGTGTTTGCTCTCATGGAAGACAGCGGGAATCCACTCTGCCCACGAGTGCACTCTGTGCCACGGCTGTCCCCCTGGCTCTAGTTCAAGCAGCCAGGGCAGGAAGACTAATTGTCAATCGGCACCAAGCACTGTCCCCATGTTCCACGCATGTGCAGTCCAGCCATGGGTCTGGTCCAAGGTTACAAAGGGGTACAGACTGCAGTTCACTCTGTGTCCACCCATTTTCAATGGAATTTTGGAATCAGTAGCGACTGGCAACTCGGCATGCATACTAGAGCAGGAAATCTCCTCTCTATTACGCAAAGGGGCTCTCAGGGCGATGCCAGCGGCAGAGAGCCACCTCGGCTTTTACAACCCGGTACTTCCTAGTTCCCCAAAAAGGGGGAGGGGTTCATCCCATTCTGCACCTACGGGTCCTCAACAGCTATCTTACGAACTTCACGTTCCGTATGCTTATGTTCAAAGTGCTGTCTCGCACTATTTGTCGAAGCGACTGGTTCACCTTAGTTGACCTGCAGGATGCTTATTTTCACATAAGCATCCTGCCAGCACACAGGAGGTTTCTAAGGTTTGCTTTTCAAGGCAAGGCTAGCGCTAGATCCCCAACCGTTCAGCAAGTATATAGAGGCAGCCCTCACAACCCTGAGAAACAAGGGGCTGAGAGTCTCCGCCTACATAGACGATTACCTGCTTTGCTCCCCATCCGGGGAGAAAGCGGTATGAGACACGACTTCCCTTGTAACCCACCTCTCCTAGCTAGGGTTCAAGATCAATCAGAAAAATAGCTGTTTGATGCCAACACAGAGAATAGAATACTTAGGCGTAATGCTGGATTGTCTCTTACCAGGCAACACTCTCGGATGACCGCATCGCGTCGTTCTGACAGTGCCTCCCCCTGTCCCACAGGGGGCGCTCGGTCACATTCAGGACGTGCCTCCGAGTGCTGAGGTTGGTGACGTCCACCATCTCAGTAGTACCTCTACGCCTACTGAGGATGAGAGACTTCCAGTGCTATGTGTTTGGTCAACGTCTGTGTATACGGCGTCACCTCAATCGTCAGATAAAGGTGACCTTCGCATGTCTCTTAGCTCCCCGCCACTGGAAGAGGCCTTTGATCTTCGTTCTTGGCACTCCCCTAGGAGTAGTGGCAACAAGGAAAGTGGTGAAGATAGATGCGTCTCTCATGGGCTGAGGCGCAGTTCATGAGTGGAATGCGATAAATGGAGTGTGGACCCCCACATCTCCGCATAACTGACATAAATTAACTTGAATTGCTGACGTTGTTTTTTTGTTGTTTTACTGAAACACTTTCTACACTCCCTTCGGAATTGTCATGTTTTGATCAGAAAGGACAATAAGACAATTCGGACAATCAACAACTTACACAGACTATCTAGGAGGATTATTCTGTGGAGCAGATCTACTGTCCATACGCGTGACTCATGTCCCAGGCTTTCTGAACATAGGAGCAGACTTGTCCAGAGGGAATCCCCATCACGGGGACTGGAGATTTCATCCCCAACTGGTGAAAGACATCTTGGAGAGGTACAGTCAAGCAGCTGTACACGCACTGCCTGTTGTTCTTTGCACTAGCAGGGAACGCACCACTGGGGGTGGACGCGCTGGCATACTCCCCACTCTAGCCAGAGTAAGGGAAGAAGGCTTATCCCTCATCTTGGTAGCCCCTTGATGGCAAGGCAAGCTCTGGATAGCAATGAGCCTTGATAACTCCCGTTACGCAGGGATCTGCTGACCCAAGTGAACTGAGAGATTTTCCACCCTCCCCCTGACGCCATGGCCCTACGGGCCTGGCCCGTGAGAAGTTAAATCTGGTTTCGACAGGCCTGCCTCTCGGAGTCATTGAGACTATCCATAGTGCTAGGGGTCCTCCTACACATGGAAACATGTGGTGTGTTTTCTGAGAAGTAGTGTTGGGCATCCCCTCATACTTTTATGAGTTTATACCGACTAGACGTCACTGCACCTTCATTGGCGCATACTGTACTGTGAGGGTTGATATGTGCCTGGCTTTGGAGAGCATGTGCAATACGGGAGTTGGCCATATTCCACTGTGAGATATCTTGTGTAAGACCAGTTCTCCGATATATTCTCTGATATCTCACCACATTCCCCTACTCTAAGAGTGTGAGGAAGTTCGGCATGCTTGAGAATGATCCAGAGGGCGGACGAATGGCTCTTCAGCATGATGGGAGGGGCTCCCTCATTCGACAGACGTGTCTGATTGATTCTTCGAGCTACTTAGAGATTGTGGTGAATCCCACAGTGAGATATCTCATTCATAATATCAGAGAACCGGGGTTACGCAAGTAACCTTACATTTAATTTTCAGTTAATAGAGGTCATTGTCATGAATAATATGCCTTTGAGACACTGTGTGTGTGTGTGTGTGTGTGTGTGTGTGTGTGTGTGTGTGTGTGTGTGTGTGTGTGTGTGTGTGTGTGTGTGAGAGAGAGAATGTGTGTGTGTGTGTGAGAGTGTGTGTGTCAATTCAATGGTGTGTCATTATGGTAACTATGGATTTCACCATATTATCCTAACATCTCTCCCTTTCATCAAACAACCATCCGTTCTTTAGTCTTTCATACACATGTTAGAGGCATGCCAAGGGGCTGGGGTTTATATAGGAATGCTGAAACCACTCCAGAAGATCCACTGACAATCCCTATCTGTCTTATACTATATCAGAACCAAACTACCTTACCAAAGAATACTGTCTGGGGGAGTGGGAAGGTTTTGATCAGGTTATATAGGCTGCCATGGGTCCCAGCCAGCAAGCCAGGGCTGACAAGGAGTGGGGAAATGGGACGTGAAATGGTGGGCTCGTGAGTCATCCCAGCCCCGTCACTTCAAACGTTGGAGCGCTCAACCGGCTCCCGCCATGCTACTCTGCCGCCAGATGGCCTATCGAGCAGGAGTAGGCAGGATGTGGGACCCGGAGATGCTAAATTGCTACCATTCACTTTTCTCTCCCCCTCAGTATCTAGAAACATGACTTTGACACTGATAAAGTGTGTGTCTGAAGCGTGAAGTGTGTAGGGTAAAATTAAACCAGGTGTATAGTTGGGAGATGGTTATGTGCTTTTAGAAAGGTTTGGAATTGATTATAACCACATTACTCCCCTCTCTTTCCCTTAATCTACCTTCCCCTGTTCAGAAAATAATGAATAACCTCTAGCCTAGCCTGTAAACTCTACAATATTTGGCCCTGGGTGGATTCAGTGTGTGATGTCTCATTCCATGTGTTATAAATTTCAACCTCTTAGTTCTGCCCCAACATTGTGTATACACAAAAAAAAATGCTGGGTTAAAAACAACCCAGCGCTGGCTAAATAGTGGACAGAACACACGTTGGGTCACTTAGTTGGGTTATTGAGCGATGATCTCCGGAATGGCGCAGTGGTCTAAGGCACTGCATCGCAGTGCTAGCTGTGCCACTAGAGATCCTGGTTTGAATCCAGGCTCTGTCGTAGCCGTCCGCGACCGGGAGACCCATGGGGCGGCGCACAATTGGCCCTGTGTCGTCCAGGGTAGGGAATGGCCGGCAGGGATGTAGCTCAGTTGTTAGAGCATGGTGTTTGCAATGCCAGGGTTGTGGGTTCGATTCCCACGTGGGGCCAGTATGTAAAAAAATTACAAAAATAATGTATGCACTCACTAACTGTAAGTCGCTCTGGATAAGAGTGTCTGCTAAATGACTAAAATGGAAATGATCCACCGAGTCAGATCTGGAGGCTTTCAGATAGTTATTTTTCAGAGAGTAAATGTAATTCCGGTTCATCTGTTTTGCTGTATTGTCAACGCGTGAAGGTTTAGTACTGACAATTTTGTACATTAATGAGGCTTACACAAGTTGAGTGCCTCAAGTGCCTATGTGTATCCCAATGTTGGGATATTTACTACTTTGTTATGATATTTAAATATTAATGTTAATAACTGTATATTACAATATCTGAAAGCCATGCTCCCAATAGGCCACGCCTCCTGAAAATAACCTATGGATTACATAAAAAAATACCCATCTGCTGGGTCACCCCAGCATGAAAAGTGAATAAAACCCTGACTGATGGTTAAATTAACCTATGTTTGGGTAATCCAAAGGCGTGGCCTATTGGGAGCGTGGCTTTCAGATAGTTATTTTGGCCACCTATGAGAGTAAATGTCATTCATGTATGTCATGTTAAATTTGTACACTGCCAATTTTAATTTTTGTACTTTTACCCCTTTTTCTCCCCAATTGTTAGTTACAGTCTTGTCCCAAGCTGCACTGCTTCTTGACATGGGATGCAGTGCCTTAGACCGCTGCACCACTCGGGAGGCCCACACATATTTTAATATCATAACAAAGTACTAATCATCACAACATTGGGATATGCTTCAGCAACTGTTTCCCAAGATCTGAGTGCACATTTTGGTTTTTGCCCTAATACTACAAAGCTGATTCTAAAGATCAACTCTTGATGATTAGTTGAATCAGCTGTGTAGTGCTAGGGTAAAATCCTAAATGTGCACCCCTTAGGGTTCCAAGAAACAACATTTGGGAAACCCTGGCTTAGGCAGTTACAGAACTTGTATTCTTGCACAAGCCTTATTAAACTTACACACATCAGTGCTCAACCTTAACATGCCTTGACAATACAACTGAACAGATAATGTGAATTGACATGTACTCTCACGGGTGGCCAAAAACAACATTAATGAAAGCCACGCCCCTACTAAGCCACACCTCCAGTCTTCTGATCTGACCTGGTGGATCATAGCACAATAACCCAGCATCAACAATCCAATTTAAATAAAACAATGGGTTGTTTGTGACTCAACTGGCTGGGTCAAAATAACCCAATGTGTGTTCTGTCCAATATTTACTCAAATTGGGTTGTTTTTAACACAGCATTTTTTAGAGTGTACTGGAGTCATTTCTTTCACCCAAATCAACCTACTTGTGTCTTTCTTATGTTAAAAATATGTTTGAAGAAAGGTGTCATATTGCAGTAGTGTAGTCTATCGTAGGCGAATTGGAACTGTTGATACGATTTTGTAGTATGATTAAATTATTTACGCACACCTTTGCAATACCTGAAGTAGGCCTACTTTTGATCCAGCTTTGCTTCATATACAGCATTACAGGCTAATAGGCTAGAT
This sequence comes from Coregonus clupeaformis, assembly GCF_020615455.1. Lineage (NCBI taxonomy): Eukaryota > Metazoa > Chordata > Actinopteri > Salmoniformes > Salmonidae > Coregonus > Coregonus clupeaformis. Next base: position 9,492,605 of record NC_059217.1, read on the forward strand.
TGTCTGCTAATATAGTCCTATGTGAATGAATATTGTAATAAACTATATACTCAATGAATAAGTCATAAACGGTATGTGCAAATACAGTAGGCGCGATCTGAAGACTTGGAGGTCTTGTACAAAGAAAGATGTATTTTCAACACATGGTGGCGACACATCCAACACTAATCAGAGTCAGATGGCTCGTGCAAGGCAAGCCGCACACCGCATCGAAGTTTTGGAAGCGTGCGCTGAGAGCGCGAAGGAAAGTAGTGGGACTCGGGCAGGGAGAGAGAAGGAGAGAGGGAAAGAGAGAGAACTTCGTGCTTCCATTACACACAGACACGGGATAAAGGACGAGTGCGTGGACAGTTCTTATATACATTTTTGTGTCTTTTCTTTTTAAATCAACGTTTGCACGTGCGCTTACGGTTGTAGTGGATGTAAAGGTATTAGAATATAATCGGGGGAATGTATCCTGATCGGGCAACAGTGACCGACCGTCTTCCGAGATGTCAACTCAACATTCTCCGGGCCATCATGCTACTCCAGGCCGTTCTAGAGATGACTGCGACCGGTAAGAATGTGACTTTTTATTACAGGGTTACAAAGTAATGTCGCATCATCAGAAAAACACGAAACTTTTGATGGCATTAATGTTCATATTTTAAGCCATTAATATGGTGACATGAAAAAAGGCTATTGGTCACTAGCCTATATCAATTTATCCGATTGACTTGTCTCTGTAACAATTTTCATTTCCTCTTTTTATTTGTACTTTTTTCGTGTATTTTTTGGTGGGTGGTTTTCAAATGGTTATATGGACATTAAATTCGTTGTTTTCTTAGGCTTCAAAAGAGGCTACTTGTTTACACAAACATGGGTTATCATTTATTTGGCTACGTTGGTTTATTTATTAATGGTTTTAAAAAATATAAAATTTGTTGTTGTTTTTGGGTGGGGGGGTAGATCAGCTTTAATATTGCAGATAGATTGTAACTTCCGTCAATGTAATTGTCTGCATCACTTCCAATCCCCATATGTTTTTTTTCTCGCAAATATATGTATATATACATACACATATACATACACATACATATACACATACATACATATAAATACATATACATACATATATATATATACATATCCTTTAAAAATATATATTTCCCTTTATTACTTTCCAACCCCACCACCCCTTCCCTAATTGGAGTATACTAGTGAACTACAACGCTTAGGCCTCTACTTCCAGCTTATACATACTATATACATTTTATGGACACAGTCAATTTTACAATAATTCTATTTGGTTTGTTTTTACTCCTGAATTTCCTCTACCCTCAACCTCTCCGATCATTTTCATGATGTCCATCCGGTTAGCCTTGATATGCCATATCTTTCTAACTGTGCTCTTTCACAAAAGCTCTCAACCTATAACCCATATACTTATTATGGATACAGTATGCTTTACATTAGTTAACTTGTTGTTATTAGTTGTTGTTAGTTGTTATTAGTCCCATCCTTCAGCTCCATTCAACACCTCCCATCTATCTCTTAACACCATCCGTATTGGATTTCTATTTCCCATATATTTTTCAACTGTACTGTGATGTTTCACAAAAGTTCTGAACCCTTCTATTCTCAGTGTTTCCACAGATTGTAAATTGAAAATAAACATTTTTGCTAAAAGTATTATTATATTATTGATCGATTGACTATGACCTTTCAGATCACCCAGTAGTGCTATCTGCAGGGTTAGCTCCAGGTAAATATTGCAATCCTTCAGCCATTCCGGGACCTGTGACCAAAAACAAGCTACAAATGGACAGTACCAAAACAAATGATCTAATGATTCTGTCTCTTCGCAGCAAAATCTGCAGAGCTGGGAAGATTGTATCCCCCATATAAATAACATTCTTCTTTAATCAATTATGTTCTTTAATGCAGGACCGACAGACAAGTTCCTTACTTTTTCCCCCTTCCACTTTCCTCTTCCAATTTTGCGGTAATGCTGCAATTATTTGGTTTTAATTTTGGGTAGAGCAGACATTTCCATATGTTTTTGTTAGCTGCATGTGCGACATAACTCCACCAGTCCTACCTATGATATAATTTACGAAGAATATACCTTTTTTAAACATTTTATTTATTTATTTTTTATCAATTAGTAATTTGAGTTTAACCACAATATTTCTTGCATTATTTGTTCTGTCGTTTCTGGAGGATTAAATTGAAACCAACTTTCAATGGCTTGTTTTAGAAAAAGTGATAAATGGGAGATTATTTCCTTTTCAAATAACTGAAAGTGGTCTGTAGTGACGCCTCAAGCACTAGCAATGCAGTGCCTTAGACCGCTGCACCACTCGGGAGGCTGTATTTTTTCATGTTGAGAGCTGGAGAATATACCGTCAGAGAATATTGCAGCGAGATGGGACCACTATTGCTGCACTGTAAAAGATGTCCTGTAATTTTTACAGTAAATTACTGGCAGCACAGTAGCCAGTATGTCACTGTCAATTTACAGTAAATAACTGGCAGCACAGAAGTCATTAAATTACTGTAAATGTACAGGACCTTTGCTGTAACCCCACGGGGGACCAGTATGAAAAATGTATGCACTCACTAATTGTAAGTCGCTCTTGATAAAAGTGTCTGCTAAATGACTAAAATGTCAAAAAATTTAACACAAATGTACTGCATATTACTGGAACTCCTGACTATAGTAACTTTCTGTATTTCTAGAATGTACATTGCATTACTGGAAGCACAGTGGTTAGTTAACTGTTGCAGATTTACAGTGCAGGTAGCTAGTGCCAACGATAGGCAGTAAGTCCTGTTACATGTATTTGATATAGGTATTTCAATATTATCAATACCTATTTTGTAATTTGTATTTCACTGGCCTGAACCACAATTAATGTAACCTATTTTGTAAAAGTTTAATTAGAACATATGTATTTTGTGTTTTCTAAAACAAATATATACTAGCAAGTAGCCCGGTTAACTACAACATTCTCAGTAATGGTAACATCATCTTTTTACTTGCTATGACTGTGGTATATTTTTGTTTACCTTAGTTTAATACACTGACTGTAAGTCGCTCTGGATAAAAGCGTCTGCTAAATGACCAAAATGTAACTGTAAATGTAAAAATGAACATTTGCAAAGCACACTGCTGGGTATTATTCTAATGACCTCCGTCCCCAAACAAGGCCAAATTTGATCAAAATACAAATAGTTTGAGGGTGGAGCTCATTAGAATAATACCCGGCAGTGGTGCTTTGCAAATGCTCATTTTTAACATTCAAATTTTGGTCATTTAGCAGATGCTCATGTCCAGAGTGATTTACAATCAGTGCATTCATCTAAGGTTGACAAAAAAGTAATAGCAAGTAAAAGGTTTCTGTAGCTGTTACTGGGAATGTTTTTGTAATTAAGGATGCATTGGTCTTCGAAATGTCCTGTATTTGTTACAAGATACCTTTTTGATGTAGCTTTTCCCGTGTCTGGCTAGTGCAAAATAGTGATGTTATGTTTGATACTGGAGCTCCGAGCCATGTGTCGAAATCGCTAAGCAGTGTGCTGATACCTGTATCACTTTATCAGAAGCACGTGATCAATGACGTCCGAAACTTTGTTTCGTCGACAACCACGTTATTGGTTTGGTAAAAGACAAAAAGGCTATGCTGCGCACGTGCAACAGGGTGTGGGACATCATCTATAAAAATGTGGCTGCTCTAAATTATTGTGTTGATCAAAGCCTCAAGTAATGAACCTATTTTCTACACAATCGGCTGGAAAACCTCAATGCTTCCGGAAGCTTTGTTTCCCCATCATTAGTGCAAAGTATGTTACTGTAATATTGACGGTAACGTGCCTTCAGCGTCCTGTAAGTCACTGTAAAAGGCAGAGCAATGACACAGTACAATACTGTAAGAAAGTGAATGCCACTGTAATCATATTTTACAGTACATTACTGTAACCACATGAGATTAGTAGGATTTAACAAAGGCTCCCAAGCTGTCTGTGATTACATGACACAGCTTAATATTCAACCATTTGCTGTTTATGACCAGTTATTACTCTGATCTGTCCCCAATATACTTTACATTTTTAGTACACTACAACCACATATCAGTTCAGTTGGTACAGCATTCTCATTAATGGGTGCAACAAATATAGCCGATTACAAGGCACGCCTCAAAATATGTTAATGAGCCAGAGATTCTTTCCCCTCCCACAAAATGTCTCTACAACACACCATCATTTACAGAATGCCGCAGTAAATATAGAGCAAAACAGCACTTTATTGTTAAATTCTAATAAAATAACAGCAATTGCTAACAGTGAATATGTAATTATATAATTTACAGCATACCAAGTCATATTTTGCGTTTTATATCACTTGCACCTGTAGAGGCCTTAACAAAGGCTTCTAAACCAGCAGTGACTATAGGGCAACACAGATCAAAAGGACATAGCTAAATACTCAACCAGTAAAGGTTTGAGACTTGCTGCCACTCTGATCTGTTTCCTATATATACTTAAAAGTTAGGGAACTACTACCACATATCACTTAAATTGGTACAGCACTCTCACTAACGGGTGCAACAAGTATAGCCTCTTACAAGGCACACCTCAGAATGTGTTAATGGACCATAGCGATACCATGCACCCACAAAAGGTATTTGCTGTTCCAAAATTACAATATGGTAACGTATTCTGTGGGGGTGGTACTGAATTACAGTCAATTACTGGCAGCACAGTAGCCAGTAAATTACTGTAGATTTACAGGAAAAGGTTTTTACATAAAACAATTCTGTATAGTAGGGATGTTAAATTTGATACCGGAGATCCAAAGCATGCGTTGAAATCTTAAAGCAGTTTTTTCGAAGCAGTGTGCCGATGCTTGTATCGCTTTATCAGAAGCATGTGATCAATGATGTCCGAAGCTTTGTTTCGTCGAACAACCACCTGATTGGTTTGGTATTGGTTTAGGTAGAAGATAAAAAGGCCACACTGTGCATGCGCTACAGCGTGTGGGACGTTGTCTATAATAATATGGCTGCTCTAAATTATTTTGACCAGCAGGTGCCACTGTGTTGATCAAAGCCTCGAGTAACGAATCACTTTTCGACACAATTAGCTGGAAATGCTCAATGCTTCAGGAAGCTTCATTTCCCCATCACTACAGTATGGTACTGTATTCTATGGGGTGGTACTGAATTACAGTAAATTACTGTCAGCACAGTAGCCAGTAAGTTACTGTAGATGTACAGGAAGAATATATATATATATTTAAATGGTATATTACTGTATTCTGTGGGGTAAAGCATTCTCACTAATGGGCGCAACAAATATAGCCTCTTACAAGGCACGCCTCAAAATGTGTTCATGAGCCAGAGATTAAAAAATATATATACAGCACTTAGGTTATACAGTACTTTACTAGATCTACCCTCCTGTAGGTTTTCGCTCCAACCCCAGGTATTATTAACCTGATTCATCTTATCAACCTGCTAATTATTACAATCAAATCAAATCAAATTTTATTTGCCACATGCGCCGAATACAACAGGTGTAGACCTTACAGTGAAATGCTTACTTACAAGCCCTTAACCAACAATGCAGTTTTTAAGAAAAAAAAAAAAAGTGTTAAGTAAAAAATAACAAATAATTATAGAGCAGCAGTAAAATAACAGTAGGAAGGCTATATACAGGGGGTACCGGTACAGAATAAATGTGCGGGTCACCGGTTAGTCGAGGTAATTGAGGTAATATGTACATGTGGGTAGAGTTAAAGTGACTATGCATAAATAATAAACAGAGTAGCAGCAGCGTAAAAGAGGCAAATAGTCCGGGTAGCCATGATTAGCTGTTCAGGAGTCTTATGGCTTGGGGGTAGAAGCTGCTAAGAAGCCTTTTGGACCTATACTCGGCACGCCGGTACCGCTTGCCGTGCGGTAACAGTCTATGACTAGGGTGGCTGGAGTCTTATACCATTTTTAGGGACTTCCTCTGACACCGCCTGGTATAGAGGTCCTGGATGGCAGGAAGCTTGGCCCCAGTGATGTACTGGGCCGTACGCACTACCCTCAGGTGTGCTAGATTAGGGTTGGAGCAAAAACCTACAGAACTTGTAGCTCTCCAGGAACTGGGTTGGGCAGTCCTTTTGTAGCGGAATGCCATTGAGCCTCCATAATTACATTTACATTTTAGTCATTTAGCAGACGCTCTTATCCAGAGCGACTTACAGGAGCAATTAGGGTTAAGTGCCTTGCTCAAGGGCACATCGGCAGATTTTTCACCTAGTCGGCTCGGGGATTAGAACTAGCGACTTTTCGGTTACTGGTACAACGCTCTTAACCACTAAGCTACCTGCCGCCCCATGCATTGCTATTTACAGTACTGTAATATAGAATTACAGTAGATAACTATGAATGTTTTGCTGTACATTTACTGCTGCATTCCCCAGGCTCCCCCCTTTGATATGCCATATTCCATGCAGGGCTCCGAGCTTCACAATCAGAGGAAATCGATCCTTTGTCTGGATAGGCCAGAAAATTTGACATGTCACTCCCTATGCAAATGAGGTGTCAGTTTCACATTCTACATATTAGCGCCTTGCAGACAGCACCAGCTGAAAGTGGAGACTTTGCTCTTTAGGTGAGCATACAGAAATTAATGTTACGCCGTTCACAGAGCTATCTGTACATAAAATTACGGTTGGAACTGGTCCAGAACCGCTACTAGTCCTAAATAGGGGACTTTACAGCAAAGAGGTTTTAAAGCAAACTCAGTGATACAGTACCGACTGATGCTGAGAGTAATGACTTCAAATGAAGAACATTGGAAAATGTTCAAGAACATTGGGAAATGGCGGCAGTCCAATTTGTTGTTTATTTTAAGACAAAAAGAGCACCTAATTTCACCTTTTTATTTTCGGCAGGGCAGGCTAATGCGTTTCAAGTTTTAATGTCACATGCACAAGTACAGTGAAATGCCTTTCTTGCAAACTCAAAACCCAACAATGCAATAATCAATAACAATGTAATACTAGAAAGAAAAAAAAACACGAGAAAGAAAAATAAATATGAAGAACACAATAAGTAAGTAAGCATACTATATACAGGGTCAGTTCCAATACCATATTTACAATGTGCAGGGATACTGGAGTGATAGAGGTAGATATGTATAGGGGTAAGGTAACTAGGCTTCATGATATAAGATAAACAGAGTAGCAGCAGCTTGTATGTGAGTGGGTGTGCATGTGTGTAGAGTCAGGATAAATGTATTTGCATATTATGTGTGAGTGAGCAGATGATGGGGTGAGTGTGTAGGGCCCTGTGAGTGTGCATAGAGACAGTGCAAAAAGAAAAAGAAAATATCAATAAAGATACTAGGTTAACTCAGATATTCCATGTAGCTATTTTGTTAGCTATTTATCAGTCTTATTGCTTGGGGATAGAAGCTGTTCAAGAGCCTGTTGGTGTCAGACTTGATGCACCAGTACCGCTCGCCGTGCGGAAGCAGAGAGAATACTCTATGGCTTGGGTGGTTGGAGTATTTAACGATTTTCCGGGCCTTCCTACCTCAGCGCCTGATATAGATGTCCTGGATGGCAGGGAGCTCGGCCCCAGTGATGTACTGGGCTGTCCACACCACCCTCTGTAGCGCCATGCGATCGAGGACGGTGCTATTGCCATAACAGGCAGTGATGCAGCCAGTCAAAATGCTCTCAATGGTACAGCTGTAAAACGTTTTGAGGATTTCAGGGCCCATGCCAAACTTTTTCAACCTCCTGAGGGGGAAGAGGCGCTGTGACGCATTCTTCACGACTGTCCGCGTGTTTGGACCATTATAAGTCTTTAGGGATTTGGACACAGAGGAACTTGAAGCTCTCGACCTGCTCCACTGTGGCCCAGTCGATGTGGATGGGGGCGTGCTCGCCCCCCCCCCCGTTTCCTGTTGTCCACGATCAGCTCCTTGGTCTTACTGACATTGAGGTTGTTGTTCTGGCGCCACACTGCCAGGTCACTGACCTCCTCCCTGTAGGCTGACTCATCGTCGTACAGACCTACCACCGTCGTGTCGTCAGAAAACTTGATGATGGTGTTGGAGTCGTGCGTGGCCACACAGTTGTGGGTGAACAGGGAGTACAGGAGGGGACTAAACAAATACTCCTGTGTGGCCCCTGTGTTGAGGGTCAGCGTGGCGGAGGTGATGTTGCCTACCCTCACCACCTGGGGTCGGCCCATCAGGAAGTCTAGGATCCTGTTGCAGAGGGAGGTGTTCAGACCCAGAGTCCTAAGCTTGGTGACAAGCTTGGAGGGGACAATGGTGTTGAACGCTGAGCCATTAGGCCAATATTAGGCTATCCCTAGACATTTGAATTATCTTCACGCCTAGAAGAGCCTCCAGGCTTCCGTCATAACGGTAAATTGTGAATGAGGAAAAAAAAGAATTACAGGGGCAGTTTGGTAAAACTAATCCCGTCCGAATCGTCCACTGGAAAAACGGACATGCCGGGGTAATAATTACATAACCGATGTTCTATAGTAATACTAGTCCCGTGCAAATAGGATTTAAGCCAAACAATCATTCTCCTCCCCACACTTACCCTGTGAAAGGTTATAAACATCATATGACTCTATATAACTGCTGTATATAACCTTCATAACTGCTGTCTATAGGAGGCAGGTGCCCAGATGGTGTCTGTGCCATTATGTCAAGTATTCAATAGTTTGGAACAGAGGTGCTGCCATTGGACATGGATTTCCAATTTTGGTTTGCCCTCTTGTGAATCAAATAGGATTTTCATTTGTTACCCAGTTTGTCTATGTATGATTAATTGCCGGCTAGAGGATGTGTCTGGGTTTGTTTGGATTACATCAGTCCTCCCTATTGGTTTAGGATATTATTTACAATGGTTGGAGGAGGCAGAGCTTTCTAAGGCCATATTCTGGCATGCCACTCTCTCTCAGACTAGAGTCAGGAGCCCGGAATGTTAATCCAAGATACTTGACTGGATGAGTTATAACTTCTTCACATGGGATTTTATAATGGAACAGGAATAGAGGAGGGGGAAAAATCACCCCCTCGTAACCATTTCATATCTCAACTTCTCCAGCAGACTAAAAAGAGGAGTGGAAAGAACCAGCTATTCTGAATCTGCCATGATACAGTCTCATCCTCTTACTCTTTCATAACAGTCAGAGGACTATAACTCATTTGGGTGGAACTACCTCGACTACAGATTTTAACGAGGAAAATGTTGACATTAAAGATACTTTACCTTTGAAAAAACTCACCCCGTGGACTCTGTCTCTGTCACTGTCTCTTTCAGGGAGACTCTGAAAAGTCCTCATCCTCCTCAGCTCTGATAGCTGAGCTCTTATACTCCTTTCTCATCTCTTCTCCTAATGCATAGTACAGTTACTCAGCCATCCACTAGTGCATCTTTAAAAGCCTTCTCAGACGTCCAAGAATGTGGAGGATTAACTATATGTGTGAAACAGATATAATGGGTGAAGTGTGTGTGCGTGCGCGCGTTTGTGTGTGCCTGGCCTGTGTGTGTGTGCGCACATTGTGTATGTGTGTTTTGTGATAGTTTGGGTCCAGTTTGAAGCATCTGGAAAGAAAATAAAGTCGCACACCTATTAATCAGCACTAAGTCATAAATCATACACTCCGCACGCCTTGTTACTTTCAAACAACAGTGTGTAAACTATGTCATGCAATAGCAATTACCTACTTCCCTTTTGTTAATAACCTCATATGTTTGCCAAGTTTATATGGCAGTATTTCTCAACATACACAGTGTTTGGAAGATGATGTCTTGTCTTGGCTTATTCTTTAATTGATGGTTACTTACAGTAATTGATGTTTATACAATTCGTGTGTAGTGTTACATAAAAACTGATAGATGTGGATTAGATCAAAATTAAATATTTTTATTGAAATTAATTTGTTTACCCTCAGTCTCTTTCCTCAAGTTATGGTTGTTGTGTGTTTGGGTTTACAGTGGTTGTACTGGCAACAGTAGTAGAGCTACACTGTTACGGAAAACTTTAAGTTATATGGTAATATTTTGTATTATCAACAGTAATATACTCTGAAACGTTTCATACTGTAAACTACAGTGCATTGTGTGAAAATGTTGTGTTTGGGGAAATAATTGCTTTATTTCGAATGGTACTGTAATTCTACCCTACAGAATACAGTACCGTATTTTTGATAGTGATGTTATGTTTGATACCGGAGGGCCGAGGCATGCGTCGAAATTGCTAAGCAGTTTACTTTGAAGCAGTGTGCCGGTGTGTATCACTTTATCAGAAGCACGTGATCATTACATTACATTACATTACAGTCATTTAGCAGACGCTCTTATCCAGAGCGACTTACAGTTAGTGAGTGCATACATTTTTTTTTTTCATACTGGTCCCCCGTGGGAAACGAACCCACAACCCTGGTGTTGCAAGCGCCATGCTCTACCAACTGAGCTACACAGGACTACGAAAGTTTTATTTTTTTGTGATCCAATTTACATTTTAGTATCCAGAGCAACTTACAATTAGTGAGTGCATACATTGTTCATACTGGCCCCCTGTCCGAAGCTTCGTTTTGTCAAACAACCACCTGATTGGTTTGGTATTGGTTTAGGTAGAAGACAAAAAGGCTACTATGTGCATGCGCTACAGCGTGTGGGACGTCGTCTATAATAATATGGCTGCTCTAAATTATTTTGACCAGCAGGTGCCACTAGTGTACACTGTGTTGATCAAAGCCTTGTTTAATGAACCTATTTTCAACATAATTGGCTGGAAAGCCTCAATCCTTAAAGTAACTTAGTTTCCCCATCACTAATTTTTGGAGCACCAAAGACCTTTTGACCACTATATTTGGTATTTCATATCACTCGCACTTCTAGAGGCTTTAAAAAAAGCTTGCAAACAGACATGGCAAAATGCTCATCCATTTAAGGTTTAAGACTTGCCGTAACTTCAATCTGTCCACTAGACATATTCAATTAATGGGGCACTAAAACCACATAGGAGAAAAATTGGTACAGCATTCTTACTCATGGGTGTAACAAATATAGCCTCTGACAAGGCACGCCTCAACATATGTTAATGAGCCAGAAAGAACAATACCATGCACCCACTAGTGGTCAACATTGTTTTTGACGCTCTAAAGATACAGTACGGTACTGTATTCTGTGGGGTGGAATTACAGTACCATTCGAAATACAGCAATTTTCCCACAATGCACCATCATTTACAGTATGCTGCAGTAAACGTTTTCAAAGTGTTTCACTGATGATAATACCTAAAATGACTGTATAAATTACAGTTTTCCATTACGGTGTATGTCACTCTCCCTTTACAACCTCATGTTATTTCAGCATACGTATTCACTTTCCTTTGTCATCTAAAAGCCTTCTGAGAAACACCATCCCCCAGAAAGCCTAGTTGTTTTGTGTTGGGACTGGGAGTTTTAGTCTTGGGAATATGATTCATGAGGCTAAACATTGTCCACTCTCATGTCATATGCTCATTTTGTCTCTGCTCTGTGCTAGAGAGAGGGTTTCATAAAGTTCTCTATTACAAACTGAAGCCAAGCATGGAAAACCCCTTCCTGTAATTACTGACTCTGCATTGCACAGTGAAGGTGAGGGCATGGCAGTGAAAAAGTATCCTCTGGATATCCCTGGACTCAGAGTTGAACAGATATGAAAAAGAGAGGTTGGCTCTTTGCTGTAGATAGATCTGGCTTATTATTTTTTAGCTCATGTTGTAGCTAAGGGCCTCATTCCCTTTACTCAGTGTAAAAAAATGTGCCTAAATAATCAGTTCTTTGATAGCAGAACGACACTGATTATTTAAGAAGATGCTTAAAAATTTGCTGTAATTAGATATGCATCAGTGCACACCATGGGCTGTGTAGGCTATGCAATAATGTAGGCATTATGCCAACATAGTAAAAATATATCTACATTTCATTACAATTTTCCAGGCTTAGTAGCGTTTATCTGACTTAATGCGTGGGGACCATACTAAAGTTCATTTAAAAGGAGCGTGGATGAAACAAGGATTTTTAAATTCAGCTGTAAATATGTCAGTGTAAATCTCTTAAGCCTGTTTGCATTGCATTAAGGACTTAAAGCTCACAAACATTGCACCGAATGTGGATCTAGTGTTCGTGGATCTAGTGTTCGTGGATCTAGCGTTCGTGGATCTAGCGTTCGTGGATCTAGCGTTCGTCTGCCGATCATTCAGTGCACTGTGTTTTAGGAATCACCCGCTGTCGACGTCTGACTGCCGACATTTTTCAAGCCATTCTACATGTAAAATTGGTGTGCACCCGGTTCACAAACTATGCTCAGAGGTGCTAAGTAATCTCGGCCAGCAAACGTTATTGGTGTCTGAGCCCTTAAGGAACCCGTTGCATGCAGACTGGCAAATCTCTTGCCGCCTACAATTAGGCCTTTGTACGTTACCACGCTCTCTTAGAGCTGATAAAACCCCAACCTTAACAGGCTTCTTAGCCAAAGATTAATATTTATTTAAAAAATATAAATATATATGCAATTTATCAGTCAACAGAGGCATTCTTTCATTTTTCCTTGCTCCGTCCTTAAGTTAAAAAAAAAATTCTCCCAAAGATGTGACAGGCAGCATCAGATTTCTCCCCATGAAGAAGGGCTTTTATGCATTCATAATTTCCCACAGCATCTCGGAACAGATCACTCATAAATGCTTCCCCAGAGCAGAGCAGAGCCAGAGTAGCAGTGGTGGTGGTGATTGGTGATGGGGCTAATGTTGAACCATACATTAGGCTTGGCTGGCTGGCTCGTATATCTAACAAACGGTCTGTCTGAGAAAAGGTAGCCTCCTTGCCTTCTCCCTGCCACCCATGACATCAGGGCTTTGGATGGGTATGCCTTGGCGCTTGGCAGGCTCCCGCTGCCGCCACTCCTGGCTGTTAAACTAAAATCCTCCCAGGATCACTATCCTTCTCTCTCTCGCTCTCGTTCTCTCTTCTTTTTTTTCTCTTCTCTCCCTCTTTCTTTCTCCCTTTTCCTATTTCCAAACTCATCCCAGGATCACTCTCTTGCTGTCTCTCTCTATTTGTCTTTTCTTTCTCTTTCTCCCGCTTACTAGCTCGTTCTCCTTTCTTCTTCCATTTCTGTCCAACTCCCGCACCCTCATGGTGTAGCAGCACTAGTGTACCTGGCTCGTGTACTGTTCGGTTTGGCCGTGGATCCACGCTTGGCTGCTGTTATCTGAGTTGACTGGCAGGCTGTTCTTGGCATGGCTGTGTGTGTTTACTCACTGTGTTCTGAGAGAGAGGAAAAAGGCAGAAAGGAATGGATGTGTGACACTTTGGGCTTTCCAGCTTCTGTTCTGTTCTCTCCCCTCACCTCAAACATTCTGCTTGCGCTGTGAAAACCACTGGACCATCAGTTTAGTACCAGGAATCACACAATACCACACAATACCCCAGAATGTCGAAGTGGAATTATGTTTTTAGAAATGTTTCGAAATTAATTACTAATGAAAAGCTGAAATGTCTTGAGTCAATAAGTATTCAACCCCTTTGTTATGGCAAGCCTAAATAAGTTCAGGAGTAAAGAGTTGCTTAACAAATAATATAATATGTTTCATGGACTCACTCTGTGTGCAATAATACTGTTTAACATGATTTTTGAATGACTACCTCATCCCTCAACCCCACACAATTAGCTTTAAGGTCCCTCAGTCGAACAGTGAATTTCAAACACAGATTCAACCACAAAAACCATAGAGGTTTTCCAATGCCTCACAAAGGGCACCTATTGGTAGATTATTAAAAAAAATTGATATTGGGTATCACTTTGAGCATGGTGAAGTTATTAATTACACTTTGGATGGTGTATCAATACACCCAATCACTACAAAGATACAGGCGTACTTCCTAACTCAGTTGCCGGAGAGGAGGGAAACCACTCAGGGATTTCACACAGCAAAAACAATGGTGTACATTTAACTCAAAGTGTAAATTGTACACTATTGTCAGTGAACATATGAGTCCCACTGTTAAAATTATCTCCCAAAAATTATCCCAGTGGGAAAGCAACATAACGCTGCTCTCGCTCTGGGCAGAGACGCCGTTTAGAGCTCAGTGGCAGACACGAACTGCAAGTTGAACTCGGTGAGATAAACTCCTAAATTGATAGTGCAGTTTGTTTAGGCAATTTTACAGCAAGCTAGTTACTTCACATGCTGATATTGATTTTGGTATTATTGTGTGTAGCTAAGTTTGCTAGCTAGCTAGCTGGCTAGCCACCTAGCTAGCCAGCCAGTCAGCCCAGGGAGAGAGAGAACATTGCATTGTGGGTTTTGTTATAGACTTGAGCTGCAACAGATTTCCCCCCAAAATGTCACGGTTATACCAATCTTATTAAGACAAAATGAAACATTTGTTCACAGAAAATATTGTTTTCACATATTAGTGTTATTTAACACTGTTAATAATAGGAATTAGGGTTTGGGGTGGATTATCCCTTTAAACATTGAGCATTTCCATCCAATTGTGTCAAAAATAGGTTCATTACGCGAGGCATTGATCAACACAGTGTACACTAGTGGCACCTGCTGGTCAAAATAATTTAGAACAGACAAATTATTATAGATGACGTCGCACGCGCCGTAGCACGTGCACAGGGTAGCCTTTTTGTCTTCTACCGAAACCAATACCAAAGATTATGGATATACTGACAAGATACATGTCTCTCCGCCCTAACAATGGGAGTCATTGTCCACAAAGCAGCACGGCGAGCTGTCTAGCTCCCTCCTATCCTTTCTTTGGATTGGTGGATACATCTCATTATTGTAATCTCTTTTTGAATATTTGATGAGGGTTGTTGACATCAACCGCTTGTATTCAATGGAAAGAGAGGCTATGCTACTAAGCCTTTCACTTCCTCTTCCTCTTCGCCGGTGGTTGTTCGACAAAATGGACTTTCGGACGTCATTGATCACATGCCTCTGATAAAGTGATACAAGCATCGGCACACGGCTTCGAAGTAAAATGCTCAGCGATTTTGACGCATGCATCAGAGCTCCGGTGTCAAACTTAACATCACTACTTGCAAGGTGATGTGTAATTCCTCTTGGAATCCAGCCAGAGTTAGGATAGCCAATGGTGGGCAATTGACTGTCAGGGTTATGAAACTCACCTTAAACACTTCTTAAACCATTTAAACCGGAACAACCATTTCAGTAACAGGTGCAATAAATCTAACTAACTCATTGGATTAGTTTAGAAATGTTGTTTATCTTTGTGTAGATGCAGTAGAGCATGCTGGGAAATATGATAATGATGGCGTGGTTTTAATGGGACTGTTTTACTCTTCACAGTGTAAAACAATAACTCTGATTATTAACACCAACACTGGGGGTCCTTTTACACCACTGAGTGTTAATTTAACTAGTAAAGAGTGAATTTAACTCCTGAATCAACACTAGAAATTATACATTGAAAAAGCAACACTGGACAATTTGCTGTGCACCATGAGGCCAATGGTGACTTTAAAACATTTACAGAGCTAATGGCTGTGATAGGAGAAAACTGAGGATGGATCAACAACATTGTAGTTACTCCACAATACTAAACTAAATGACAGAGTGAAAAGAAGGAAGCCTGTATAGAATAAAAAATATTCTAAAACATGCATCCTGTTTGCAATAAGGCACTAAGATTTTTGGCAAATAAATGAACTTTATGTCCTGAATACAAAGTGTGATGTTTGTGGCAAATCCAACACATCACTGAGTACCACTCTTCATATTTTCAAGCAGGGTGGTAGCTGCATCATGTTACGGGTATGCCTGTCATCGGCAAGGGAGTTTTTTAGGATAATTTTTTTTGAATCGAGTTAAGCAAAGGCAAAATCCTAGAGGAAAACATGGTTCAGTCTGCTTTCCAACAGACACTGGGAGACAAATTCACCTTTCAGCAGAACAATAACCAAAAACACAAGGCCAAATATACACTGGAGTAGCCTACCAAGATGACGTTGAATGTTCCTGAGTGGCCTGGTTACAGTTTTGACTTAAATCGGCTTGAAGATCTATGGCAAGACTTGAAAATGTCAAGTGATGATCAACAACCAATTTGATAGAGCTTGAAGAAGGCAGTTGATTGTTCTGTTGTTTTCTGGAATCATACATTTTACAATGGATTTAAAGTCACTGACAACAACTTTTTATTAGGAATTCACTCCCTTCATGGTCTCCTGTGTTGCCTCCTGCCGCTATTTTTCCCAATCCTTTTCTCATCTCCAAAGGGACTCAGTCAGTAAAGTAATACTTTCTATTTAAGACTGCTGAGGGATTAGGCCTATGGTTTCCAGGAGCCTCCCCTGCTCTGACTGTTCACAGAGCCCCAGCCTCCACAGCCTCCGAGCTGCAGTCAAACAGACACGAGAAGGACATAGCCTGTTTGTATAGGCTCAACCTTTGTCACATTGTTTCCATCAGTGGCTGACAATTAAACAGCAGTTCTTGTTTGCTCAGCCACTCCATTCAGGAACAAAGGACTTGAGGACTGAGGAGCTCATACGACTACTGCATGAGTGGAGAGTAGACTGACTGGGGTGGTATGGCATTTTGACCTGTGTGTGTAGCAGGAGTCTCCAAGAGGCTAGAACAGGCAAGGGCCACCCTGGCATCAATAGAAACGATTTAGCTCACTCCCTCTTCACTGGCTCTAATTCTTCTGTGAAGAGAGAGCTATTGGCCTCCTTCAGTCTTTTGCTATTCCTCTTTCACTGTTTTTCTCTCACTCCCACTCTCTCTCTATACTCCACTCTCTCTCTCTCTCTCTCTCTCTCTCTCTCTCTCTCTCTCTCTCTCTCTCTCTCTCTCTCTCTCTCTCTCTCTCTCTCTCTCTCTCTCTCTCTCTCTCTCTCTCTCTCTCTCTCTCTCTCTCTCTCTCTCTCTCTTTTTCTCTCCCTGTCCTCTACTCTGTGGTGAGTAGAGATTACTCTGTGACCACGCTGACCAAGGAATCCAGAAATAAAAGGCTTCATTTGGTTCACTGTGAGTGATCATTAGCCAAGGGCCCAGCCGCGGCCCATGAGGACTCTGCCCAAGTATGTGCCGACAGAGGGGAACCAATGCTGATGTACAGTGTGGTGCCAGGGCCAGGACAGGGCTGGGACCGGCTTGGACCAGGCTGAGACCCAGAGGCCTTAGGGAGTTAGAGCCCCTCAACCTCCTTGAAACCCCCTCAAACCTGGGAAAGAGATCTCACCCACCTCAACGTCCCCAGCGTATTCACAGAGGCATCACAAAGGATGGAAGCCACTTAGAG
The DNA here is from genome assembly GCF_020615455.1 of Coregonus clupeaformis. Lineage (NCBI taxonomy): Eukaryota > Metazoa > Chordata > Actinopteri > Salmoniformes > Salmonidae > Coregonus > Coregonus clupeaformis. Next base: position 9,509,942 of record NC_059217.1, read on the forward strand.
CTCTGCTGGCTTGATGTGCTAACCAGTGAGTGAACCTTTTGAAGAGGAGCCCTGATTTCTCCATTTGTCTGCCCATTGTTGAGGTTTTACTTGAGATGAGAGCCACTTAAGAGCCATACTGGCTGGATGTGTTAACCAGAACCCAGTAGGCCCTTTGAAGGAGGCCTTAGACTTCTGTTTGATGTCTCAGTGTTTGTGGGCTACGTGGAATATGGCGGAATGGTAATGGAAGGGTACTATAGTTCAGCAGAGCTCTCTCTCCTATACGGGTGAAGGAGGGTAACAGGGCACCGCTCATGTGGGGAACCTCTGTATTGACCCCCGGCCGGCGGAAAGGAATCTCAGCTCGGCAAGGTCGGTCCGGGAACGCTTCAGACCGACCAGGAATTCATACATTTATCCTGTGGGATGCGGAATGCCGCGTGGCCTCCGCGTAATCTCTCCGAGGTGGAAGAAAATCTGTGGGAGTGTTGAAGGGAACATTTTGTTTACCTGTTGGAGAGGCCTTTTTCATATTTCCACTTTAACAGTTATTTCATTTCCTGTTTGATGTTTACCAAGTCTGGCACCAGGGTTTTGGAGCCGGCCCAAGTTCAGGTTCACCCTTTGGTGCCTCTCTCTATACCCCCAGTGCTGAGGCTTCTCTGTCTGAGCATCGATTTCAACAGCACCGGAAATGAAACTGCATCGCCTCTGAGTTTCAGAGAGACAGAGGGAGGGAAGGAGGGAGAGAGTGAGAGAGAAAAAGGGGCAGAGAGGGGAGACATCTTAGAGGGAAAGGGAAAGGGATAGGAAGAAAGCAATTGAGAGAGCAATGTCTACAATGATTAAATGTATTCTCTCTCCCGCTGGCTTGGTTTCCCCAAACTTCATTCGTTTTCCTATGCATGAGAGAGAATAAAGAGACCATTTACATGTACAGTAAGAGGGGAAAAGGGGGAATTAAGATGATGATGAGCCAGTGAAATAAAGAGGAGAAGCAGTGAAGTCATATGTCTAAATGTCCACACAGGAGCAGATGACTGACAGTAGGTTTAACAATCCTGCAACACTCCTGTCAGTCAAGTCCTGAGAGGGAGGGAGGGAGGGAGGGAGGGAGGGGGAGGGAGGGAGGGAGGGAGGAGGGAGAGAGAGAGAGAGAGAGAGAGAGAGAGAGAGAGAGAGAGAGAGAGAGAGAGAGAGAGAGAGAGAGAGAGAGAGAGAGAGAGAGAGAGAGAGAGAGAGAGAGAGAGAGAGAGAGAGAGAGAGAGAGAGAGAGAGAGAGAGAGAGAGAGAGAGAGAGAGAGAGAGAGAGAGAGAGAGAGAGAGAGAGAGAGAGAGAGAACATTTAGAAGAGTAGGAGGCAAAAGGGGAATGGAGAGGTGATAGTATAGGGGGAACTGTCTGTGACACCTCCCAGCCCATCAGAAGTCAATAATCTTCTCTTCAGAAGGGTCCTAATGCCAGGAGCTGTTTAACCTCATCAGTATCCAGTCAGTGACAACTGTGTGGAGTTTGGAGTTTGGAATTTGTAACGGCAACTATGTGAGCTTATTACAGTATTATAGACACAATGTCCTGGGATTTCCAATGCAAAACCCCAGAAGTCTAGCTCAAACAGACTCTTTAAAAGGGGTTGGAAGCACTAAATCACGCCGGTGTGATTGTGGGACCTGTGCATGGCTACAGCACTAAGCTAACAGACAAAAGCTTTTACCTCCACACGTGCAGCATCATTAATCTCCACCACAATAATGATTTATCTCCACGTCAGTCTTTCTGTAGTTTAATTGGCCTCAAATGCACCCGAACTAGGCACCAACAATTGTTAATTGAAACCAATAGAAGCTATCCATAGAACAAATATTGACCTCCACATTAACTGCTGTCTTCTGCACACCACATCCACCCTAGCATTCATTTTATAGACTGCAGCAATACGGCACTCTTAATTTCAGCTGCTGTCTGTCGTTTAGCACTGAGCAGGCTAGTTCAGTAACTCCACAGACCTAGCTACAAGTCTTTCCATTACACTTTCGGACTATAATAGGAGTCTCTGGTTATTTATTGTCCTTTCAGTGAGATTAACAATTGTTTATATGCATGCTGCATGTTTTCTAGAACACTGTTTAGTAATAGTGCTGTCTGTAAGATATGCACCCTCGGGGCCACGGGCCAGGCTTGTTCCACTGTACAGCAGAGAGAGAGAGAGAGAACGCCGTCCCTGCTTCCCTGTTATGATCATTGTGGATTATTATTTCTGACATGCACCGCTGGCCCGCTGATTTGGTATGGCCGCCCAGCCTGGCCCGGTGCGGCCCACCGAGTGGAGTAGAGCACAGTAACACTGACTGGTTATGATTCATGACTGTTTGAGAGGGGAGTCCAAACACTGGACCTATCAAGACAAGCTTGCTGTTATTGTTTGCCTTCAGTGTGTGTGTGTGTGTGTTCCAGAGAGCTGTGGCTGTGTGAGAGCTTGTCTGTTTGTGCTCCCCATCCACACACAAACACACCCAAGCACCACTCCTCGGAAGGTTGAGTAAGTTGATGGTTGCCCTATGACCGGAGAGAGTTATAGTGACTTAAATGAATTCGCCTCAGAGTTAATGATCCCTGAGATGGCTCCAACAGCCTGGACACACACTCTCTCACTTTGGTATCATAGCCGATGTCTTGGTTGTGGTTTGGTCCCTGGACTGTCACAGTGACATGCAGATGTGACCCGCTGTCTGTCCTTCCAATGCACTCTGGTTTTATTAGTTAATCAATTTACCTCTCAAAAGTGATTTAGAGAAGGAAGCGTGTGCAGGAGGTTTGTATTAGCACGTGTTAATAATTATTTGTGTGTCCTATTCCTCTGCTGTGTCCCCCCTTCAAACGATAAATGATTCATCTCCACCTCATTACTAAAACTGTCGTGCCACACACACGCACACACACACACACACACATGCACACACACACACACACACAAATACACCCAAGCACCAATCCTCAGAAGGTTGAGTAAATTGATGGTTGCCCTATGACCGGAGAGAGTTATAGTGACTTAAATTAATTAGCCTCAGAGTTAATGATCCCTGAGATGGCTCCAACAGCCTGGACACACACTCTCTCACTTTGGTTAGCCTACTGACTCTCTCTGCAAGCCCACAGTCACATTAACCACTGGCTACAGGGTTGTGATGCATTTTAATGAGAGTTTATTCTCTGTGAAACTGATATTCAGTATATCTACTAGCTACATTTATACTAGTACGGGTTCTTCAATAGACCATATAAGCCTACTAACAGTAGGATAATTATTTGGTGAAACCTTCAGATGATGTACAATTTTATATATTATTACTGAACAAAAAATATAAATGCAACATGCAACAATTTCAAAGATTTTACTGAGTTACAGTTCATACAAGGAAATCAGTCAATTTAAATAAATTCATTAGGCCCTAATCTATGGATTTCACATGACTGGGCAGGGGCGCAGCCATGGGTGGGCCTGGGAGGGCATAGGCCCACTCACTGGGGAGCCAGGCCCACCCACTGGGGAGCCAGGCCCACCCACTGGGGAGCCAGGCCCAGCGTCCACCTCCTCAGACGATCCCGCAAGTGAAGGAGGTGGATGTGGAGGTCCATGGCTGGCGTGGTTACACGTGGTCTGCGGTTATGAGGCCGGTTGGACGTACTGCCAAATTCTCTAAAACAATGTTTAATGTAGAGAAATTAACATTCAATTTTGTGCATCTGGAAAATTTCTCTGATCTTTTATTTCAGCTCATGAAACATGGGACCAAGACTTTACATGTTGCATTTATATTTTTGTTCAGTATATTTTTATGTTTCGAAGTATGATTTGATTAGCAGGTCCAGATGAAAATAAACCACTACAGTGTGTGTGTGTGTGTGTGTATATTGTGTGTTGTGTGTTGTGTGTTGTGTGTGTGTTTCAGAGAGCTGTGGCTGTGTGAGAGCAAATCTGATTTCTTCTTTCTTTTTCAAAACTCTCGAAAAGTATAAAGCAACACGTTACGGTAGGTTTACAGCGTTGTCGAAGAGGTGGTCTTGGAAAGCCACCAAGATGGCCTGGTAATGTGAAAGCAATTAGCTGTGGTTTTACTGAGTGCAGAGATATGTGGAATAACACAGAGAATGTAGGTTGACTGCTGCCTGTGTGTGTGTGTGTGTGTGTGTGTTTACTCTCTAGTAGAAGGTGCATGCCCCCTGTCCCATCTGGATGACTGTGGGTTTTTCATTGCCTGGTAACTGAGGGGGAAAATACTTCCAGCTGCTCTCCGGTTCTCACTACCTCACCTGGGACAGGGCAATACTTCATTTTTCTTTCTTTCTTTCTTTCTTTCTTTCTTTCTTTCTTTCTTTCTTTCTTTCTTTCTTTCTTTCTTTCTTTCTTTCTTTCTTTCTTTCTTTCTTTCTTTCTTTCTTTCTTTCTTTCTTTCTTTCTTTCTTTCTTTCTTTCTTTCTTTCTGTCTCTCTCTCTCTCTCTCTCTCTCTCTCTCTGCTACAATACTATAACAGAGAGTCCACCTTTCCAGCCTCCAGGCTTACTCCAGTGAGTAATCACACAGTCCATCCCTGCTGTGCACACTGTATCGTGGCCACTCTCTTAAATCTCAATATTATCCAGGGGCCAGAGCCAGGGCCTTTCTAGGGCCAGCCAAGCCCACTTCCATGCTCCCTCTGTGGGGAGATTCATCCACGGACCTGGCCCATTCTGAAAAATAATCGCCAGAATAACATGGAGTCAGAAAGAGATAAAGATAACAATAAGGAATAGTTTGTCAGCTAGGGGCCGTCCGGGCCGGGCCGCCCAGCAGACAGCATAGCTCTATCCCCCAGAAGGTAACCTCTTCCCTCGGAAGCCGAGCCAAGAGCAATCCCCCAGCAGCATATTTCATCTCTCTAACTGAGACCAGAGGAGATATCAGCCTCCAGAGCAGAAAAGCAGCTTTTGTCTCACCGACCGCACTTTCGAGTAGAGGCGAGTATCAGCATATCATAAACTAATGCAGTACTATTTTTCAAAAGCGAAAGTAAGGGAAATACCTGAACCAGGCAGAAAGAAAGAGAGAGAGGGGAAGTGGAAACACAGGCCAGTGAAGCAGGTAGCCTAGCGGTTAAGAGCGTTGGGCCAGTAACCGAAAGGTCTCTGGTTTGAATCCCTGAGCCAGCAAGGTGGAGAAATCTGCTGTTATGCCCTTGAGCAAAGCAGTTAAGCCCCATCAACAACTGCTCCCTGGGTGCCAATGATGTCAATTAAGGCAGCCACCCCGCACCTCTCTGATTCAGAGGGGTTGGGTTAAATGTGGAAGACACATTTTGGTTGAATGCATACATTTGTGCAACAGACTAGGTATTCCCTTTTCCATTCCCCTCTCTGTTCTTGTTGTTTTGTGCAGTCAGCATCCATCACCCCTAACTCTCCTTTCTCTGACACTTAAAAATAGTACTACCCACTCACAGAGTTTTCTGTCTGCCACTGCTTCTCTGGTCAGTTCTCTAGCTACTCATTTCCCTCTATCACTCTCTCCCTTTTCCCCTCATTTCCTTCAATTCCCCTCTCTTTCTTGCCCTGTCACTCTCCATTTCCCTCTTTCCCTCCCTTCCTCTCTCGCTCTCTCTCCCGGTCTCTCTCCTCTGGACAGGAAGAGGGCACCTTAGTGGGTGTTATTTTTGGAGCCCTGTCTATCAAAGCAGGGATCAGGGGGGAGATTTGGGAACCTTTGCGCCTTTTCCTCTCGCCCTCGGTCACAGGATCTCAGTGTTTCACACCAATTGGCCGGTGAATAAACAACGTAGTCGTGGTTACGGCCAATCTCGCTCATCTTACACCACTAAAGTACAACCTGGCTGTCAGTCAAACCTGTCTCCCGGTAACCACTCTTACATCATCAGAGTTGTGGGGAAAAGGAGAGTATACTGAAATGAGTGCTTCAGTTCTTCAGTTCTTGTGAATCGCTCGATTAAGTGGCTAAAACACAGGATGTGTTTAGCTGGATATTATTTGGTAGAGGTACTTAACCCTTTACACTCGTGGGAATTGGCCTATATGGAAAGGGCTAAATTGAAATGTTTCTTACAGAAGAAATATGAAATGCATAAGCATGGTAGAAATGGGAAGGGAACACTTTGGATATTGAGGACACAACAGTTCACCTGACACAAGACTGAATCCAAACATTAAACTGTTGATTTTATGTACATTTTACAATTACTGTACTTTTCGCCACATTTGTTGATACCCAAATCTGAAAATACTCTGAATACACTCAGTAACATGATAAGAATATTCCTGGAAAATGTGGGGTAGGTGCAACATAAGACAAAAAAATGACAAGGGTTTGAGTGAGAGGACTAACTGATGTCTCCAAGTGGCCATACACCTCTCCAAAGTGTGCACAGTTCCTAAGTAATTAAGTCTTCAACTATAAGGTGCTTTTTTTAGCTCTCCTAGCTGTGCTATTGAGGGACTAGAGCAGGCACATTTGTAGTTGTTTTGCTTGGAACACAACCCTGCATCCCGCCCTCACACAATTACTGTTGTTTACGCAATCCAAAAACAGTCCATTATAAATTGCAATCTGGGTCAGGTGGGCATCATTTGAACGCTTGTTCTATTGCCAACACGACTAGCTAAGTTATGAGATACGATCTTACATTTTTAGACTCTCACAAGGCAATTCAGGGAAGCAGATCGTTATTTTGGTGCGCATAGAAAGGAGTGATGGGTGCATTTAGGTGCATGTTTCGTGGCAAATTTTCTTCACAATAGACAAACATAGGCTCATACTGTTAAGAACAGTATGACGCCATGTCATCTTGTAACTGTACATCAAACATAGTGATCATAAGCGTTGGTACTGTATATGACATAGGTTTTATAATATGGAAAGGACTAAAAATGTAAAATGTAAATTAAATGTGAAGTGCACATTAAGGACTCACGGGTGTTTGGTTTGCTTGTATGACATCAAAGCGGTATTTATTATAATCTACAACGTTTCATCTTTCAAAATACATAGAGTCCTCTTCATTTACAGCATTTCCCTCACTCAGACAATGTTTTTGTGTGCAAAAGTTGCCCAATTAGCAGGAGGGATTGGGGCAACTTGTTGACGCGTGCAGTGCTCAAGTTCAGAATGGCTGTCAGTCAAAACCCATCCAGCGTTGTGAAGAACAGAGCCTGAGCTCTGACGTCATTTATAGCATGTTACTGTACAGCCACTGCATTCCAATTTAGTAACTTATAAGTGCCCCAATCTGCCATTTTCAACCTGTAGGCCTATATGGGTACGAGTGTAAAGGGCTAAAGGTACTGTAGCCCTTTCCTGTAGTCAAATTACATAGTGGCCTCATGGGTGGAATGTTATTAATATTTTTCATTAAAAAATAATAATTCTACAGCCGAAAATCCGGTGTTTCTATGTCAAAAGGTTTTGTTATATTTCAGTGTTCTGTGATATATATAAAATGTAATATTGGTATGCTAAATTGAATACATTTCAACTCTATATCTGACATGGCACTGGTGTCTTCTATTTATTAAGCCCATAACCATGTGTGTGAGGTGTATACTTTTGTTTCAAAGTAGGTTTGCTAAAGACTACCAAGAAATACTGTAACGCTGTTCTGTAACCACGCTTCATTACCACAACCCTCACTGACTATTTCCTTTCCACAAGGTGAGAGGATTCTGGAGCAGAGAAAATATGTCATTTGTTTGAATAAAGCTGTCTTCGTTTTACTTAGCACCTACTCTTTGACAATTCTGGTTATGTTTAAACTAAAACTACATTTACATTTTAGTCATTTAGCAGACGCTCTTATCCAGAGTGACTTACAGTTAGTAAAAACATATTTTTTTTATTTATACTGGCCGCCCGTGGGAATCGAACCCACAACCCTGGCGTTGCAAACACCACGCTCTATCAACTGAGCTACATCCCTGCCGGCCATTCCCTCCCCTACCCTGGGCCAATTGTGCGCCGCCCATGAGTCTCCCGGTCGCGGCCGGCTGCGACAGAGCCTGGATTCGAACCAGGATCTAGTGGCACAGTTAGCACTGCGATGCAGTGCCTTAGACCACTGCGCCACTCATGATGTATATAACTGCGTTCTTTGTGTTTGAGAATAGAGATTCTCAGAACATTGAAAGCAGCTGGAGCACTCGAATGAGTCAATGATGCAAGGAACAAGAGAGAGAAACAGAGACAGAGGAGAAGGGGAGGAACGAAAGTAATGTACAAACTGGAAACAAGTCTGTGCTGCTACCCACACTGAAAGAGGGACGAAGAAGGAGAGAGAGGGGGAGAAACCAATGGGGACTGTCTGTCAGCGTCTGTGCAGCCTCTTCTCAGGCTCAGACACCATATTAAACAAACCTAGTGATGAGAACTACCACACACAGTTTAGGGACAGCCACCCCAGAGAAGCCATTACTAGGGACAGGGGGCGGTGCCTTATGTAGACATGGGTAATCAGAGTAATTGGACTAGTGAACACTGCAGCTATGGTTCATGGTCAAAGGGAAAAAGGAGAGGGGCCAGGGGAGAAGAGAAAAAGAGGGGAAAAGGAAAGAGAGTTGAGGGGAACAGGGGTTTGGGGGGAAGAGTGAGAGTCAGGGTGAGAGGAAGGGGGCGAGGAGAGAGGCCAGTCTTTTACGAGGCGTGGGGAAAGGGGGGCCGTGCCTGCGGTGGGTCCTGAATAGAGGAACCCCATGTCATCTGATGTGATGTGAATAACTCTTGACCTAACAGAGGCCCTTGATTGGTATAACGACCAGTTGGGCTGGGGTTGGGGATGATGTGTGTGGATATTGGTGTTGTGTAATGGTGTGTGTGTGTTTGTGGGTATTGGTGTGTGTGTGCGTGCATGTGTGTATTTCTGCCCCAGTCTTGCCAATGTATGTTGGGGGTTTGGACTAGCGTGAAATGAATGCAGATGGTGGCTGACTGGCTGTGGGAGTTTTGGGGTGGCTGCCTCAGGCTCAGCCCCATCCCCAGGGCCAACCCCAGTCCTAAAGGCCCCCAGCTGGCCTGGTGTTTGGGAAGGAGAGGGACAGAGGCCCCTGTGCCTGCGGGACGCCCATGCATGAATGGGGGGCAGAACGGGGACCGGAGAGAGAGGGCTGAAAGAGGCAGCTCAAGCAGAACGCCTGAGAGGGGTTAAGTGGAGGCAGGTGTTCCATAACAAACCTTACACACCCCCTCCCCCCTCCTTGACCCCCCCTCAACCCCCTCACCCCGGCCCTCCTCACCCCCCTCACCCCCACAGCGAGAGGGTCAAAAGACACCAGTGTTCCGTCACAAGTTATTTCGCTCTGTCTCTCTCTCTCTCCCTCCCTCTCTTTGTCATACTTTCTAATACACTATTTTTATTTCTCAAACGTTCTCACTACTCTCTCTTACACACTCTCTCACTCGCTCTCTCTCCCTCTCTCCCTCCTTCCCTCCCTCTTCCTCTCTCTCTCACTCCCTCTCCCTCTCTCTCATACTGTCTCTATTAGGCTTGGGCGGTATACCTTATATACCGTATACCGGGGTATTTGGAAAAAGCCACAGGATGCTTTTTCAATACCGTCAATACCGTTGAAACTATTTATTTTAGGTTTTTTAATACATTTGAATATTTGTAGCTACTTTTTAAGTAAATACCTGCAGTCAACCTGTGTAATATGTTAGGAGATAAAGAACATTTGTGTTCTTCATTATTATGTTGCTTATGGTAGTCCTCAGTCACGTGTCACGTGGTGTTTGTTTACAAGCACACAACGACCAGAGACCGGAGCCTTGTCAGTCACTCACTGTCGTGCAGCATGCGCCAGGTGATCTAATTACAGTATGAAATTCACAACTAAATGTTTGCCTGCTAGATATCTTGTAACTATTAAGTTAACTGTCTAAAATGTGCTAAATGCTCTGCAGTTGTGCATTTGGTTTGCTAATTTAGTAGCTAGTTAGCTATCTAGCTAAGTTGTTAGCTTCTTAAAAAATCAAGCATTCACTTGCTAACAGCAGAGAATCCCCTCCTGGATCAAGAGCCTTGCTGGCTAATATTCGTTTTGTGCGTGCAGCAAACTGTGAGTAGCATTTTTTTATTTACTTGTATACGTGTATAGTTTAGGTCAGAAACTGTACAAAATGTTTGCAATGTGCTCGTTTGCATTTAGTTAGCATTCTCTATGAGGATTCTTTAGTACTTGTTAGCATTTTGTTAGCATTCTGGTAAGTGACGTTATTTGTGCTTTGAATATTAGTACTTTTTAAATAAATACCTGCAGTCAACTTGTGCATTAGGTAATAGATAAAGCAGATTGCATTCATCATTTCGCCCATTAGATCATTTTTCATTATGAGGCTTTTTCATTATAAAGCTTACCGGTACTAGTTTCCCAAAACAGCGGTTTGAGCCAGTCACGTGTGTTTATTTACAAAGAAGCACAATGAGCAAAATGGGAACTTCTTGAGGTGAGTCACTCCTGCAGCGCAACTTAAGTTACACTTGTATGAAATTCACTGCTAATGTTTGCCAGCTATATATCTTATAACTATTAAGTTAACGATCTAAGATGTGCCAAATAAATTCTCTCTCTTTTGCTAACTTGCTAATGTTAGCTAAGTGGCTAACGTTACCTTGCAAGATCAAGCTTCTTGGTAACAGCAGAGACAACAGCAGAGACAATCCCCTCCTGGATAAAGATCCCTGCTGCCTAATATTTGTTTTGTGTGTGCTGCAAACTGCGTTTTTAGATACTTGCATAACTTTATGAGCTGGGTTGTCTGTCCTAGTAGCATTTGTTAGCATTTACCTAGCATTCGCTATGAGAATTCCTTAGTACTTGTTAGCATTTTGTTAGCATTCTGGTAAGTGAAGTTTTTTGTGGCTTTTTTTTTTACATTTGAAGAAAAACAAATGCACCCCTTGTGTGCACTACCAGTAATAGCGTATATATCCCGGGATGGCACAGGCAGGGGCGGTGTGTTCAAAAGGGCGATATGGGCGACGCACTGCCAAACGGGAAAAGGAAGGGAATTTTTTATCTAATCAATTATATCACGGCAACAGTAGTTATCAGTGTAGTGCCACACTGCCACTAAATGTCCAATCAGGCTAAAGTCGTGCTTCAAATGGCTCCCCCCCTTTTGGGGCGATTTCAGTCAGGTTGAAAATCGCCCAGAAGTCTGTCATAGACTCCCATGTAAAATCTATTTTTTTCAAATTTCAGAGCTTTCAATACAATCTCTATGGGTTTCTGAGGGCTTGCACTTACGCGCTTTCGTCATAAGTAACGTAACCATGAACGTAACTAAGAAAAGAGCGGGTAGCAGCCTCAATCAATTCACTACTACTACTACTATCAAAATGGCTACGCTTCAGTGCAACTCGATTGTGTCTTTGAAAGAAGTTCCTTTTTGTCGGCGAACAAATGAAGAGAAATTGGCAACGAAACAATTAGGACCTCCCAGACCAAATTTAATAATTCAACAGGTTTCTACTAAAGGGGGGAAGTCCTACACCCGAGGATTTTCCAAAAATTGGTATGAACGAAAAACCTGGCTAGCAGGCTGCGATGTAGCTAATGCAGTTTTCTGCTACCCCTGCTTACTCATTCACCCTGAAGGCGGCACGGCAGACGGCACCGCTTGGACAGCGACTGGTGTAACCGACATGCACCATCTTTCAGAAAAGATTAAGAAACATGAGCTGTCAAAGACCCACATGGATAGCTGTTTGAGAATTTCTGCTTTGGGGAGAGTGAATATTGCCACTCAACTGGATGAGGGATACAGGCTAGCTGTCCGCCGCCACAACGATGAGGTTAGCAAGAACCGCCATATCCTCAGCCGGCTAATCCAGTGTGTGAAGTTTTGCGGAGTGTTTGAGTTAGCTTTGCGAGGCAAAGATGAAACTGAGGGCTCCACCAACCCTGGTATTTTTCTTGGACTTGTCAACTTTGTGGCACAATTAGATGAGGTGTTTGATGACCATCTTAAAAATGCTAAAGTTTTCAAGGGCACATCAAAGACCATTCAAAACGAGCTACTGGAGTGTATGCTAGCGGTCACGAGGGAACATATTGTGGAGGAGGTGAAGTCTGCGAACTTCGTAGCTATCCAAGCTGACGAGACCACGGATGTTTCTACACAGACACAGTTGGTGCTTGTGCTGAGGTACATAGATAGCAAGCACAAAGTGCAGGAGCGCTTTTTTGAGTTCCTTCCCATCTCGGAATCAACCTCAGTCTCAATCGCCAGTGTACTTTTGGAGAGACTGAACGGTCTTTTTGCCGATGACGAGAAAGTCAAACTCATTGCGCAAGCTTACGATGGAGCCAGTGTGATGAGGGGAGAGAAGGCTGGTGTGCAGAAAAAGGTGCGTGAGCATTTCAAGACCATTACGTGCATTGCTATGCGCATCAGCTGAATTTGATCATGCAGCAAGCTACTTCTCGCATCAAAAAAGTGAACATTTTCTTTTCCGATCTGAGCGGGATTACAACTTTTTTTTCCCGGTCACCCAAACGCACCAGCATTCTTGACCAGACTGTTGCACGAAGACTGCCCAGACCTTCATCCACACGGTGGAACTTCAACAGCAGAGTCGTGAACACTGTCTACGAGAATCGAGACGACCTCATAGAATGTTTTGAAGCCATCCGGACGGGTTCATTGGGTTCATTTGACCAGGGCACAGTGAGAGAGGCATCTGGCTACGTGAGGATGCTGCATGATGAAGATTTTATTTTTTTCTGCGGCTTTTTCACAAAATCATGCCCCACGTCGACATTCTGTACCAGAAGCTACAGAAGAAGGACATCGATGCTGTCTTTATCAAAAGTGCCCTCGACAGCTTCACAAGCAGTGTGCAGGCCATAAGGTAAGATTAAACAATATCATTCGATCTTTCTCAAAGCAGAGCTTTATTTGAAAATGTATGCATGAAAGGAGACTGCATTTGTGTTTGAAATTACATTATTCTCATTATATATGGCCAGTGGTGTAATCTATTTTATTTTATATACTATGTGTACTGTGCAGTGGTGCTCATAAGTGTATGAACACATTCTAAAGTTGACTAAAAAGAGGAATAAAAAAATAAAAAAATCATCTTTTGGAAATGTATCTTAATGACTTAATTAAAAAAGTTGGAAAATCCAACCTTTATGGACACCAATTTTCTTTTCTTTTTTATTCCTCTTTTTAGTCAACTTTAGCATGGGATCATAAGCTTATGAGCACCACTGTATACTGTGCTGAACATCCAGGCTATGTGAGACACAAAGGCTAACTTAAACACTAAAGACTTTATGCATCCCTGCCCATTTTAAGTGGAACTGAAGTATTTGTACTATACATCATGGATACATTGCATATACCTGTGCATCACATAGACAACAATACTGTACAAAGCCAACAAACACATTGGTCTGTTTGCCTTCAGGGACTCCTCTCAACAGCAGCTGCAAGAAGCAACAGGAGCCAAAAGACCCAGAACAGCTTTGAGAGAAGAGGAGAAGCAGAGGCTGTCTGAAGAGGTCTGCAACACCATCCTGGATCACACCAAAGAAAGGTTCTCTTTCTCTGGCCACCTTGTGAGTGCTACCTTACTGCAAGCAGACATGTTTGAAAGGTACTGCCATTCATTTCCTGATGAGGCTCTGAATGCCACTGTGAATGCATACCCCATGCTGAGCAAGGCAAAGCTCAAGACAGAACTATCTCTGATCTATGAGAATCCTGAATTCAAGGGAGGCTGTGGTGCACTGGCACTGTACCAGGTTCTCATGAGCTACAACCTCCAGGAGACGTTCTCTGAGACTGTGACTCTGTTGAACATCACCATAACTACTCCCATGACAACAGCTGAAGCTGAGAGATGTTTCTCAACTTTGACACGAGTTAAGACATTCCTGCGAAATTCAATGGGCCAGGAACGTCTGAATGCACTGGCCATGCTTTCCATGGAGAGGGAACTAGTCCTCAGCATGCCTGATTTCAATGAGAAAGTCATTGAACGCTTTGCTGTATTGAAACAGAGAAGAGAACAGTTTCAGTACAAGTAATGTAGCCTCTCTCTCTCTTTGTCCCTCCCTCCCTGTCTCTTTAACACACACACGCCCAAATCAGTTCACAGTTGATGTTGTTTAAAATAGTTATTTTTCATTTTAAAAAAAGTAAAACAAAAAAAAAAATCTGTTCATGTTAATTTTTACAAATCTATACAATTGGCCAGAATATGGTTGTTCATATTTACAAATCTATACAATTGGCCAGAATATGGTTGTTCATTTTTACAAAGCCATACAGATAGCTGTGTTTACCTTTTCTAGAAATTACTTTCAAATTCTGTTTTCAGGCAAAATGTCTATCACTGTTCATTTTCACAAATCTATACAAGAGGGCAGAATATGGAAGTCTATAAAAATGTCTTATTACCAATAACTTGCATCAATGTTTTCAGTAGCCTCTATCAAAAGCTCCTGCTTGCTTGTTGTGAATTATGCTCAGGTGCACATATTTCCAATTCAACCATGAGGCAAAAAATGTGGTAAAAGCTCTTGTTGATCCTGCAATCTGAACAAATACCAAGATGCTGTATTTTCAGCTGATATTTCATTTGTTTATGGAAATGCATATTGTTTATGCAGTGTTGAGGAATGTGAAAGAACACCCTTGATTATTTTTACTGTGATAACTTATTTTGATTTTGTAAGCCAACACTTTTGAGATCAGTCAATAAATGCTTCTGGTATTGACTTATATGCTGCCCCTGTCTTCATGTTGTTGCTGGACATATCTTTTTAAAAATGTGTGTAGGTCACCTAAATCATCAGAAAAATTGCCCCCCCTGAGAATTTTTTCAGGAGCCGCCACTGGGCACAGGTACAGTATCAAGCTATGGAAATCTGGATACCACCCAAACCTAGTCTCGATTATACTCGCGCTCTTTCCCTAATCAGACTTTCTCACCCCCCAGGTTTATTCTAACTCTCCTGTGTGTGTTTTCTTCATCATAGAAGGAACTGCCACCTGGATGGCTGATTTAAAGTGAGGAGCTCTCTTCTCAGTGTTGTGTTAAGCAGATGGGCTTCAAACCCACAATCCCCCTTCACCCCTTTCATCCAGCTGATAAATGAATTTAGATTGCATGGAGGTGAAGAGCAATGGCCACCAGACTGTACTGTATGCTCCCAAAAGCATAGTTTACGCTCCTAACTGAACTGTACCAAGACCAAGAGAACCCCTACCTTGAGTTATAAGATGATAAAAGTGATGGAACAACCCTAAAAATAATAGGTCTTCTGTTAATTGTATCTACTTACAGTACTTTTCCCTGTCCAAATGTGGTGGATTCAGCCTTGTAAAAACTGACAGAGGACGATGTCTATCACTGTCTTGGTAATAGCCGTCAGTCAGTCAGCCACTACCCTTTAGAGTTACAATAACATTATTGCCATCTCTAACCGTCTCTTGACAAGCATTTCAGACGACCTCTTTGTAGCGCCACCAATTTGTTTAAATGTTTTCCCTTCTCTCCTTCTCCCATGAATAGTTCACAAAGCTCCTTTTGTGAGGCCACTCCCCCACACCTCTCTCTCTCTCTCTTTCTCACTATCTCTATCGCTCGCTCGCTCTCTCACTCACTCACTCACTCTGTCAGTTGGTCAGTGAGAGTAAGAACAACGCGGACACACACGTAGGCCTTGACACACGTCATGTCGAACTTTCTAAATGTTTATGGTCCTTTGTGGCTCAGTTGGTAGAGCATGGTGCTTGCAATGCCAGGATTGTGGGTTTGATTCCCGGTACCACCCATACGAAAAATGTATGCACACATGACTGTAAGTTGCTTTGGATAAAAGCGTCTGCTAAATGGCATATTTACTTATATTTACAAGGCACACATTCCATCATAGAACTAGAATTGGAAAAAGTATATATATAATAGTTAGTAGTTACAAATTAGTCGGAACCATAGAAATAGTGGGGCGGTAGTGGGGCGGCAGGTACCCTAGCGGTTAAGCGCATTGGGCCAGTAACCGAAAGGTGGCTGATTCGAATCGCTGACCTGACTAGGTGAAACATCGGTCAATGTACCCTTGAGCAAGGCACTTAACCCTAGTTGCTCTGGATAAGAGCTTCTGCTAAATGACTAAAGATGTCAAATGTAGTGATTCTTATTCTATGGTTCCAACATCCTTTCGCAACAACAGGTAGTGCCTATGAGGCATTAACTGGGGCTGAGGGGGGTTCCTGTAATAAATGATAGATGTGTCGGTGTTATTTCTGAGATGTAAAATATCTCTGCTTTTCATTAGCAGGGGCTCTGGCTGGAGAGAGAAGCTAATGATATACTTTCTGGAGCGCTCAGGCAGGCCGGCCGGCTGGCTCTCCTCCCCTCCACTATGAAACACCAGAAATCAGACAGGATGATAACAAGACTGCCCTGGCGGCTGTGCATCCTGGCAGAAACCTGGGAAACACACTCCAAAACTGTGTGTGTGTTTGTGTGCGTGCGTGTGCGTGTCAGAGGAGAGACGCCTTATCGATACCTTATCAGTCAGATGAAGACAGTAGTAGCAAGGCAGGAGACAGAGAGAATGGGATGGAGGGGACTGAGACAAGAGAGAGTTCAGAGATAGAGGCAAGGAGAGCGATAGAAACAAAGCGATCGTCTATCAGACATAAAGACAGAGAGCGAGAGCAAGTAAAGCTCATTACTCAGTGTCCCGGCATGTTCTCTCCACTGGGAGTATAGGTAACGCCGGACTAGAAAACCAGCCCTGAGAGTCTAACCAGGACCACAGAGTGCACATACCCACACACCCCACACACACACAGGCACCAGACAACAGGCATGGTCCTGAGATTTGTCTTTCCCCCTCCTAGGCAGTGCTGGATCTGAGGTTTGGGGTTTGGGCTCTGGGTAAGCCCCCTGTGTTTGGGAAGGGTCTGGGTCTGTCTGCTCATTCATCCGTTAGTCTGACTCTGAGTCTCTGACACACGGACACGTGACAAATGGGGTGTTTGGTTGCTCTCCCTTCCACTCTGGCATCCACAGGATTCAATCTTACAACATGGAATCTGACTGGTTTGGTGGTAGTGTGGGTTGGTGTGTTTGTGTGTGTGTACATGCATGTGTGTGTGCTCTCGTGTATGCGAGTATGAGAACTCCTATAGTCTCCTAGGGTATGTCAGCGATGTGTTTATACACTGCTTGAATAATGTTATTAAGCACGAACCAGGATTATGAGTAGGGGAGAGCTGGGACGAAAGTAGCATGCCCAGTTTCTCAGATAGAATGACGTAGCGAAGTCAGCATGTTGCTAATGAGGAGGACGAGCTCCCTGCAAAAAAACTGTTTCGCGAAAAGTGCTTTTGAGCGATGTAAATAAAAAAATGGACCTGGAAGTGTTTTTTGGTTGTAGAGTTGTGTTTTATTGTTTAAGGTTCCAAACATACATCATTTTCTTAACCCATCTAATGACTAAATGACAGCATAGTTTTCAAATATCATGCTAGCTAGTCTTGGGTGTTAGCCTGCGAGAAGTTACAGGAGAGACGGGTAGAACGAAAGTAACACAATGTTAACTGATGACCTGGAATAAAATAAAATAAACATTTCTCCTCTAGTTCATATTGCTTTTGTTTACCCCTTTTTTCTCCCCAATTGGTAGTTACAGTCTTGTCCCATCACTGCAACTCCGTATGGACTCAGGAGAGGCAAAGGTCAAGAGCCACGCATCCTCTGAAACACAACCCTGCCAAGCCGCACTGCTCGCTTAACCCGGAAGCCAGCCGCACCAATGTGTCAGAGGAAACACTGTACAACTGGCGACCGTATCAGCGCCCAGCCCACCACATGGAGTTGCTAGAGTGCAATGGGACAATGCAATCCCGGCCAGCCAAACCCTCCCCTAACCCGGACGACGCTAGGCCAATTGTGCACCGCCTCATGGGTCTCCCGGTCGCGGCCAGCTGTTACACAGCCCGGGATCGAACCCAGGTCTGAAGTGACACCTCAAGCACTGTGATGCAGTGCCTTAGACCGCTGCGCCACTCGGGAGGCCCCATATTGCTTTTAGAATGTTAGCAAAATATCAACAAGCAACTGAATGTTTGAACAGGATATATGACATCATACTGTAAGCTTTAATCGACAGGTTAGTGGTTTGAAATATATATCTTTATGATTCTGGGGGTCAATTACCTTGTGTCAAGCCATGGGAATGTGATAAGCATGATGAGTTTGCCATTTCAGAAGATAATTAAAACATTTATTATATCTAGACACGAGGAGCGCGCATGACAAGGACAGCTGGAACGCACCTGATTGGTAGGGCTAAGCATGAATAGTCATGGTAAATGGTGAAAAACATATCCTACTACATTCCCATTAATGTGAGATGAGACAGTTATGGTTAATATAGCTATTATGTGATCCATTTTAATCCGATTTAATATTAACCTTTTCACATGTGAGTTCCAAATATCTCTAACCGTCGCCCCAGCGTGAGTTGTTTTATGCACGTGATGTCAGAATGCACTCACTGTTCCAAAATGTGATTGTTACGCAACAGGACAGTTAACACGCTCTGCCTGCTAATTATCTATAGGCTATGTTTCAACTTGTCAATTTCAAATTATTTTCTACGTTTTATTTTCTAACAACAGTTTGAATTGAGGTGTGTTCCGCCTCCTCATTAATTCACATAGAAGTAGCCCATTTCATTGTTGCGGACAATTTATGTTTGAGGCTTTACTGAGCCGGACAAACTTCTCTCTTCGAGGAGAGCCCAAGCATGTCTTCACCAATGTTTCCCCAGATCAAGTGTGCAGACATTAGCGCAGTCTAGCACAAACTTTTTCCCCCTGGAACGTTTTCTGGCTGGCTCTCGCATTGCCTTCATTGTTGTTTTCCTTACAAATAATAACTTTGGACATGTGTTCATTCCTGTCAAAGTAAGTGCCTTATTTTCTGTATATCGTGTTGTCGATTCTACTGTAGCATACAGTTTGTATGTATGTATGTATGTACTGTATGTACTGTATAGAGCATAATGTATTTACCGTTTTATTCACATGTTTTCAAGTACTGGTGACAGATAATGCATTCTGATTATTGCATAGATTGTAATGGACACCTATGATGTGTGTAAAAAACTTCCGGAAGTGAATGAAGGGAAGTGAATGATCGTAGACGACACACCCCCTTCAACATGCATACTGCAAACAGACCAAACTCATCTTGTCTCCTCTTATTATCTTTGGTTGACGCGAAAAAACAAACATGGCGGGACGCACAAACTACCCATCGTCGGATTACTTTCGATTTCTAGAAAGTGTTTTACTCAATTACTTCGATCAATGGTGAGCTCACCCTTGATGTGATAAAATATAAATAGTAATTGCTATTAGCTAATTGATCTTGTGGTTTCTGACAGAGTTATCTAAATATGACCGCTTGTGTTAGGTCAATCTTTCCTCAGTTAGCGCTAGGACTAATGTAGCCTACATTTTCCAGTTTGGATGATTGTTTATGCTGTCGCTACTTCTGTGAATGTCTGAACATTGCATCCCAAAATAAACTGGCCACATTCAGGATATAACTTTGTAAGGACTGTGTTTGTGCAAAATGTTTCGGTGAAAAAACAGTGTGGCTAGCTTAAATACTGACAGTTGCGTCAATCGAAACTGGACGTTCTAAATAAGCGTTCTAATCACACCATTTTGAGCGTACACTGCAGGGACCACTGTAGAATGATCACACCCGTTTGTTGGTACGTGTGAAAAGGTTATAGGCAAAATATTGTGGTTGCGCAACATTGCGATGTTGATGCATGGTTCATTTTCATAAATGTTGAACCTATAGCATTAATTATTCAAATCAACACAAACATGAAATCGTGGCTGATAGTACATTTGTTGAAAGTAACAAGCATTACAAACCAGAAACATGGATAAAAGACATATATTATGCACTTTAGCCAGCTGTTACTTCCGTCCCAAGGCTGTGTTACTCCCACCCCACCAGCAGGTACAAAAGTAACGTTGCGGTAGTTCTGTTCTCGGTCTATTTAATATCAACTAATTTACCCTAGAAATGAAATTACAGTTGCTAATGGTAGAGGACATATATAGGTTGTTTGTCTTAAAATATGGTGTCTCTAGCTCTATCAATCTCTGAGTAATTAAGAAAAAAAAGTGTTACTTTCGTCCCGGTTCTCGCCTACTGCAGCAGAGAGAGAGTGAGACGAGCAGGGGGTAGAGGCTATGAAGGGATTTGGGTCTAGAGGTCAGGTTCACTAAATTACTTTTCCATGACTACTGGTATCTGAGCCACTCTGAGCCCAATGATATCCTCTGTTTATGCTCAAGCAAAGACCTGCAGATTAGGTGGCCTGGCATTCGCCTGATTAAAATGACCTTCTTGTGTAAACTAAGCCTGAGAGGCTGAGAGCGGGATGAAGCACAGAGGGACCTTTCGGCTCGCCGCTTTCTGTCTAAGCCCCATCTGGCTAATTAACCAGGTACATCCTGC
Source organism: Coregonus clupeaformis (assembly GCF_020615455.1). Classification (NCBI taxonomy): domain Eukaryota; kingdom Metazoa; phylum Chordata; class Actinopteri; order Salmoniformes; family Salmonidae; genus Coregonus; species Coregonus clupeaformis. The sequence continues at coordinate 9,530,480 of NC_059217.1, forward strand.
AGTCGCACGGCAAGCACGCACACACACACGCACATGCACACACAATCTTTCTATTGCCATTCCATACTGCGCTAAGGCCATAGAGCAGTGGGAGGGCAGCAGCAAAGCCCCATGGGAGAATCAGAGGTGCTAATAAAGCACTTATCTTCTCCAAGAATCAAGGACAGCAGGGACTACTACACTGGACCGCCTTTGTCTGGCAACATTTCTGTGTTTGCGTGTGCGTGTGTGTGTGTGTGTGTGTTGGACAGGCCAGGTGGGGGATTAGTGTCAGAGAAAGATCCCAAGGGCACCGCTCTGAACTCATTTGTTTGGGATATGAACTTTTCTATCCATCATCTCCCCCTCCTCCCACACTTCTCCCAGTTCTCAAACTGAACTGTCCTCTCTTTGTTTCTCCGCCATCCTCTCTCTCCCCCCGCTAGATTAGAGCTGAAATTTAGCATCGCTCTCTCCCTCTCTCTCTCTCTCTCTCTCTCTCTCTCTCTCTCTCTCTCTCTCTCTCTCTCTCTCTCTCTCTCTTCAAATGAAACCCATGTGCTTTTAATGCAGTTCAGCTTGAATCCGTGTGTAAGTCATTCCTGACATCTGTCCTGAGGTTATATTACCCCACTCTGGGAGAGCTCTTACCTGGGGTTCCCTGGGCTCTGCCACACTAAATCCTACCCGTCCACGCCTGCCTTCCTAACCAAGAATACTAGATTGTGGGGCTGATGGAGGCCACAGTAGCTTGATACAATCAACTGTACTTTATTGGCTGTATATATACAGTACAGTATATCCTTAGCCCTCAGTGAAGCTTACTGAATGTACCCTGGTTACCTCAGCAGGATTCTGCTCATAGAGGTTTGTGAAGGGTAGGACTGCACGATATGGGAGAAAAATCGAATAGCGATTTTTTAAAACCAAATATTGCTATTGGAATTTTTCAATAAAGATAAACACTTGGGTGAACTGTTGGAATCATAGAAATGGAATGACTTATATTAAGAAGCAAAGTGGAAAGCAGCATCATTCTTGTTTGGAACAATCGGTTGACTGCATTGACCTAACAGAAAAGTAGGAAAACTTATAGTGAATCTAATAGCGAGGAGGAGGAACTGTGCTGCTTGAGTGACAGGGGGCGGCACTTGGTGTGTGTGTGGGAAGCAAGAGGAGAATAAAACGGAGTCAACTACAAAAACGGACGTTACACGCGTCTGAGATGCATTGGAATATCAATGTCAATATTTCGATTTTGACTATCTCTCCCTAGGTGATTAGAGATTGTGTTGAGTAGCCTGGCTCCATTGGGTATGATAAGAGCCCCAGCCCCAGTACTTTTGGTTGGGCAGCACTTTTTAATTTTACCTTTCTTTCCATACACACTGGCACACGTGCGGGACTGCTTCACTCTTTCACTCTTACAAACACATACTCTGCTTTACTCACTTACACACACGTTTTCCTCCGCGTCTGTGGGACACCTCTGACCCCTGTGCTGTAGTCTTTGAACGGAGTGGAGGTTGAAGGTTTAGTGGATGTGACACCAGTGCCATAGCGTCCCTCTCGGAATGTCTAACCTGATTGTGAGGCTGGCCGCTGGGGCAGAGAGGCTGCTGGGAGCAGTGTGAGTGTCACACAAAGAGAGGCAGTGAAGGAAAGCTGGCTTCCTGCTAGGCTAATCCCATAGGGAAGAAAGGAAGGAGAGAGGGGGAGAGGGAAAAGGGGGGAAGAGAGGGGAGAATGGAAAAGAGAGAGGAGAAATGAAGATGGAGAGGGGAGACGGGAGAGGACCGTTAACACCCACTGTATCCTGTGCATGTGACGAATAAACTTTGATTTGATTTGTAGTGTTTGCCTCTGTGTGTATGTGTGTTTTTGTGGGTGTGTCTTCACGGGTTCAAAAAAATAAGAAATAAAGGGGACCCGGACCCAAACGGACCCGAGGACAATCAAATCAACCAAAGTTATTGGTCACATACACATATTTAGCAGATGTTATTGCGGGTGTAGCGAAATGCTTGTGTTCCTAGCTCCAACAGTACAGTAGTATCTAACAATTCACAACAATACACACAAATCTAAAAGTAAAAGAATGGAAATATATAAATATTAGGACGAGCAATGTCGGAGTGGCATTGACTAAAATACAGTAGAATAGAATACAGTATATACATATGAAATGAGTAAAGCAGTATGTAAACATTATTAAAGTGACTAGTGTTCCATTATTAAAGTGACCAGTGATTCCATGTCTATGTATATGGGGCAGTAGCCTCTAAGGTGCAGGGTTGAGTAACAGGGTGGTAGCCGGCTAGTCATGGCTTTTTAACAGTCTGATGGCCTTGAGATACATTTTAGTCATTTAGCAGACGCTCTTATCCAGAGCGACTTACAGTTAGTGAGTGCATACATTTTTCATACTGGCCCCCCGTGGGAAACAAACCCACAACCCTGGTGTTGCAAGTGCCATGCTCTACCAACTGAGCTACAGGGGACTAGATAGATAGAAGCTGTTTTTCAGTCTCTTGGTCCCAGCTTTGATGTACCTGTGTACTGACCTCGCATTCTGGATGGTAGCGGGGTGAACAGGCCGTGGCTCGGGTGGTTGATGTCCTTGATGATCTTTTTGGCCTTCCTGTGACATCGGGTGCTGTAGGTGTCCTAGAGGGCACCCTCTGGAGAGCCCTGCGGTTGCGGGTGGTGCAGTTGCCGTGCCAGGCGGTGATACAGCCTGACAGGATGCTCTCAATTGTGCATCTGTAAAAGTTTGTGAGGGTCTTAGGGGCCAAGATGAATTTCTTCAGCCTCCTGAGGTTCAAGAGGCGCTTTTGCGCCTTCTTCACCACACTGTCTATGTGAGTGGACCATTTCAGATTGTCAGTGATGTGTACGCCGAGAAACTTGAAGCTTTTTACCTTCTCCACCGCGGTCCCGTCGATGTGGATAGGGGCGTGCTCCTTCTGCTGTTTCCTGAAGTCCACGATCAGCTCCTTCATTTTGTTGACGTTGAGGGAGAGGTTATCTTCCTGGCACCTCTTCGCCAGGGCCCTCACCTCCTCCCTGTAGGCTGTCTCGTCATTCTTGGTAATCAGGCCTACTACTGTTGTGTCATCTGCAAACTTGATGATTGAGTTGTAGGCATGTGTGGCCACTCAGACATGGGTGAACAGGGAGTACAGGAGGGGGCTGAGCATTCACCCTTGTGGGGCCCCTGTGTTGAGGATCAGCGAAATGGAGGTGTTATTTCCTACCTTCACCACCTGGGGGCGGCCCGTCAGGAAGTCCAGGACCCAGTTGCACAGGGCAGGGTTCAGACCTAGGGCCCCGAGCTTAATGATGAGCTTGGAGGGTACTATGGTGTTGAAGGCTGAGCTATAGTCAATGAACAGCATTCTTACATAGGTATTCCTCTTGTCCAGATGGGATAGGGCAGTGTGCAGAGTGATGGCGATTGCATCGTCTGTGGATCTATTGGGGCAGTATGCAAATTGAAGTGGGTCTAGGGTGTCAGGTAAGATAAAGGTGATATGATCCTTAACTAGCCTCTCAATGCACTTCATGATGACAGAAGTGAGTGCTACAGGGCAATATTCATTTAATTCAGTTACCTTTGCTTTCTTGGGGACAGGAGCAATGGTGGACATCTTGAAGCAAGTGGGGACAGCAAACTGCAATAGGGAGAGATTTAATATGTCCGTAAACACTCCAGCCAGCTGGTCTGCACATGATCTGAGGATGCGGCTAGGGATGCCGTCTGGGCCGGCAGCCTTGCGAGGGTTAACACGCTTAAATGTCTTACTCACATCGGCCACGGAGAACGAGAGCCAACAGTCCTTGGGAGCGTCGGTGGCACTGTGTTATCCTCAAAGTGGGTGAAGAAGGGGTTTAGCTTTCCGGGAGCAAGACTTCGGTGTCCGCAATGTGGCTGGTTTTCCCTTTGTAATCCGTGGTTGTCTGTAGACCCTTCCATTTTGTCTGTGTGCTGACGTTTTGCCTGTTTGATTGCCTTTCGGAGGGAATAAGTACACTGTTTGTATTCAACCATATTCCTAGTGACTTTGCCATGTTTAAATGCAGTGGTTCGCGCTTTCAGTTTTGCGCGAATGCTGCCATCTATCCACGGTTAGGTCGGTTTTAATAGTCACAGTGGGAACAACATCCCCTATACACTTCCTGATGAACTCAGTCACCGTGTCCGTATATACGTCAATGCTACCCGGAGCATATCCCAGTTTGCGTGATCAAAACAATCTTGAAGCATGGATTCCAATTGGTCAGACCAGAGTTGAATAGACCTTAGCACGGGTACTTCCTGTTTGAGTTTCTGCCTATAGGAATGGAGGAGCAAAATGGAAGTGATCTGATTTGCCGAATGGAGGGCGGGGGAGGGCCTTGTAGGCATCCCGGAAGGGAGAGTAACAGTGGTCGAGCATTTTTCTAGTGAGAGTACTACAGTCAATGTGTTGATAGAACTTCGGTAGCGTTTTCCTCAAATTTGCTTTGTTAAAATCCCCAGCTACAATAAATGCGGTCTCAGGATATGTGGTTTCTAGTTTGCACAAAGTCCAGTGTAGTTCCTTGAGGGCCGTCTTGGTATCGGCTTGAGGGGGAATATACATGGCTGTGACTATAACCAAAGATAATTCTCTTGGGAGGTAATACTGTCAGCATTTGATTGTGACGTATTCTAGGTCGGGTGAACAAAAGCACTTGAGTTTCTGTACGTTATCACAATCACACCATGAGTAGTTAATCATGAAACATACACCACCGCCTTTCTTCTTCCCGGATATTTCTTTATTCCTGTCTGCATGATGTACTGAGAACCCAGCTGGCTGTATGGACGGGGACAGTATATCCGGAGAGAGCCATAATTCTGTGAAACAGAGTATGTTACAGTCCCTGATGTCTCTCTGGAAGGAGATCCTCGCCCTGAGCTCGTCTACTTTATTGTCCAGAGACTGAACAAAGCGGTGGATGGTGTACACGCCTCCTGAGTCGGACTGGAAGTCCACTTCGAATACCTCTTCTCCGACGGCGGCGTCTTGGAGCAGCCTCTGGGATAAGTTCAATTGCCCTGGGGGGTACGAACAAAGGATTCTGGTCGTAATGCTGGTGAGTTACCGCCGCTCTGATATCCAAAAGTTATTTCCGTCTGTATGTAATAACACAAAAAACGTTCTGGGCTAATAATGTAAGAAATAACACACAAAAAAAAATACTGCAAAGTTGCTAAGGAGCTAGAAGCTGAGCTACCATGTCTATCGGCACCATCAATTCGACCTAGACCAGACAAATTGGATCAGAGTGACAAAAAAAAGTATGTTTATCAGCCAAATTGCTCTTCTGGTTAACAAATATGTATTTATGTGTTGGCTAAGCCTTCTTTAAGTCAATAAATTCACCTTATTAGCTTAAAATTCATGTGCTGTAGGCTATAGAGCCATGGTTGGGTCCATTCGGGTCCACTCAATGACAATCCACCTGGTGACAAACAGGACCCGACCCGGACCCGAGGGACAAGTTAAGAATTTCAGATCCGGACCCGTGAAGACCTCTAGTGTGTGTGTTTGTGCCCTCTATGATTTCAGATGTAGTTTAAATGCATTATCAGGAATATCTGCATTATTCACCTCCAGAGGGGGAGCTACCAGACAAAGCTCAGGCAATAGTCTAATAAGAAGTGCTTCCTGAACATACCTTAGACCCAAATAGGATTTGTTTCATTTCAAGTACTTAATCTGTGCTTAATTGAGTTGGCCTGGCGCATTGGAACCAATTGAGTAGTCCCAAAAAGTTCAAACCCCGCCCATCGGGCACTCCAGGTAGCCTCAGTCAAACACGCAAAGTATTTGAAAGAAAACAACTACTATTTGAACTCAGGTCTGAGTCTGGACCAAGCTTGAAGTAATTAACCCCATGGAGCCCAGGGGGAATCACCTTCCTATTCTACTCAGGCTCATTCCTCACAACACCCACTGCCTCTTTAAGGTGTTGACAAAGACATTAAACACAAAGACATCCGTCATTAACAGCATGCTTTACTGACAGGGACTTAATGAGAGTTTGAGATAAGTAGAAAAAAAGAGTCAATACTCAACATGAATGTTGGAAAGTAGAAACTCTGTCTGTCTGTCTCTCTCTCTCTCTCTCTCTCTCTCTCTCTCTCTCTCTCTCTCTCTCTCTCTCTCTCTCAAATGCACGAGTCTGAGAGATGTACAAGCAGTCAGAACTCTACTTAAGGTGAGGAAGAGTAGGAGGAGAAGAGTAGGAGGAGAAGAGTAGGAGGAGAAGAGTAGGAGGAGAAAAGTAGTAGGAGAAGTGTAGGAGGAGAAGAGTAGGAGGAGGCAAAATGGTTTGAGTTAAGAATGATTTCTCCAGTTGTTTTCTGTGGTCTCTATGGTCAGGACAGACATGCATAATGGATGAACAACAGAGGAGAAGCATCATTGGCATTTCATAACCTCCTCCTCACTCCTCGAGCCCCCTTCTCACGAAAACATTCTGCTTTCCCGTAAACACTCTGCTTTGAATGCTTGTTATGAAAAGCCAATCAAAACGGGGTTCTCTCTCTTGTTCTCCTTTACCCAACTCCTCCAACTCTGCAGAGAGAGCGAGAGAGAGAGAGAGAAAGAGAGAAAAAGAGAGAGCGAACAAGAGAGAGAGGAAGAGGGAAATAACGAGAGAGAGGGAGAGAGATAGAGAGCGAACGAGAGAGAGAGAGAGAGAACAAGCAAGAGAGGGGAGAGAGACTCAATAAGAATCTTCCTTTGTCCTCCTTCCTGCTTTGATATCCAGTGATTGGAAACAAATGGATCCTTACATTTTTACATTTTGATCCTTGAAGGACGAACGATAGCGATGGAGGAAATGTAATATCAGGAGGACTGTAGAATGAGGGGTGAAAGGCCTGGAGAGGGAGACGGATTTCATTAGAGGTGCCTGTGAACGATCCTCCATGGCTGGCTGCAGGAGGGGGGCATTGTTCTCATCCTTCCCCAGCTCGGGGCTGCCGGCATGGGCTCGGCTTGTTAGGTAGACACCCTCCCGTGGAGGCTGGGCAGGCTATCAAAGCGACAAAGGAGCCTTTGGTGTGCTGACAGGCAGTCAGGTCATAGGCTGGTATGTGTGTGTGTGTGTGTGTGTGTGTGAGTGTGTGTGTGCACGCACGTGGGCACGTGTTTGCTTGCTCGTGTGTGAGTCAAATGTCAGCTTGATGAGCAGCAATAGGGGCTTAATGTGGAATAAGGGCGTGATAAGGGGTAAGGTATGACATGGGTGAGAGAAGGGTCTGTGATAAGGAATAGTGATAAGGAATTGTGAGATATGACAGTATGATATGTTAGGCCTTTATCTCCAGCCCTCATTTTCCCTGTTGTATGCATACAGCATATAGGTCCAAAATTTGTCTGAAGTGATATTAAAAAAGGGAAACTTCCTGCTTTACATACCTGCTCTCTATGTTTTCTGTCCTTCTCCCCTCCCCCTCCTCTCTCCTCTAACACCCCTCCCTTGCCCCTCCCTTGCCCTCTCACTATCGCTCTGACACACCACCTTTACCTTCTTCGCCCTCTCTCCATCTGCCCCCTCTCTCCATCTGCCCCCTCTCTCCATCTGCCCCCTCTCTCCATCTGCCCCCTCTCTCCATCTGCCCCCTCTCTCCATCTGCCCCCTCTCTCCATCTGCCCCCTCTCTCCATCTGCCCCCTCTCTCCATCTTCCCCCTCTCTCCATCTTTCTACACCCCATTTCTCTCTCCTCTCCCTCATTCTCTCCTTTTGTCTCACGGAAACACTCCAGACATTGTCAGGTTTTAATGAGCCAGGAATAACAGTCCAGTTGTTCCCTGTGTTGTTTTCTCGCTGCTCTGGTGCTGTTGCATCCCATTATTGATAGTATAGGACTGGAATTTCGGAATACCACTTGGACCCGGATCATGCCAGCACGGCACACACACACACACAGACACACACACACGATGTCAGACCCTGAGGGGCAGCACAACTGCATCCCAGGGAAGACATGATTGGCTTTTAAGAGGTCTCCTTTGTTTTAATGAAAGGAAATGAAAAATTAACTTGTGGGTTATGTAAATAAGAGAGTTCGTCAGCTCAAATGGGAAACCGCAGCGTACTTTAGCCTGGAGTGTGCTGTGTATGGGTGTCACAGGTGGTTGGTGGCACCTTAATTGGGGCGGATGGGCTCGTGGTAATGGCTGGAGCGGAATTGGTGGAATGGTATCAAATACATCAAACAAATAGTTTCCATGTGTTTGATACCATTCCAAATACTCCGTTCCAGCCATTATTATGAGCCGTCCTCCCCTCAGCAGCCTCATGTGGTGTGTGTGTGTGTGTGTGTGTGTGTGTGTGTGTGTGTGTGTGTGTGTGTGTACATGTTTTACTATACTTGTGAGTACCAGAAGTCCTCACAAGAATAGTAAACCAACAACATTTGGAGAAATGAGGACTATTTTAGGTAAAAAGGCTATTTTAGGCTTAGGGGTTAGGTTTAGGGTTAGAATTAGGGTTAGGGTTAGAATTAGGGTCATTGTTAGGCGTTAGGGTTAGGAGTTAAGGTTAGGGATAAGGTTATGGTTAGGTTTAGGGTTAGGGTTAGGGGTTAGGGAAAATATGATTTTGAATGGGAATCAATTGTTGGTCCCCAAAAAGTCCCACAAGTATAGTAAGACAAATGTGTGTGTGTGTGTGTGTGTGTGTGCGTGTGTGTGTGTGCTGTATGTTCTGTAAGCGAACCTTTGGGACTCTAGCCACTAAAGTTAGCATTGTATGAACATTTGGTAATGTCTGGGGTGAATGATCTCATTGATGGGTAGCTTATCGTTAGGACTGCTGTATAATAGCATTAGCCCTCTGTAATCTAACCTGTGGTAATCATGTGGCTAGCTATCATTAGCGCCGTGCTGCGTAGCCTCAGAGAGAAAGTCCATGTTACTCATTATCTACCTCTGAATGCTTACAGCCCTCTAAAGGATCTCAAAATCAAATCAAATCAAATGTTCATGGTATGTAATATGGTATGTTATTGGGGTAGACATGGGGGTGTTTCACCCCACTCATGTCCTGTGTGTGTGCCCGTGTCCATTGTGGTTTGTCTGTTAAAAGGCAAAGGCCTTCTGATATAGCTAGAACCAGAAATGGGGTCCTGATCTTCGTCTCCATCTCCATCTACAACCCTTTTCTACTCTCCTTCTTTAACACACAAACTCTTACCCCGACCCAGACAGATATGAGCACCCAAGAGCCATGAAACGTTTCAGAAAATAAAGACACTGATTATAGCCTGAACATTAGGTCTATGAACCAGGGCCAGGTTAGTTGAAGAAGGATTACCGTAAGCTAAGCTGTTGCGAGCTCATTAGAGAGCTGCTAGCTTTTTATACTGGACCATTTATTCATCTTTTCAGGGAAACAACAGTGAGTGCTGAAGCCAAATGGAGTGCTAGAGAACTGGAGTCTTTTCTTCTGCTTTCAGATGAAGGTCTTTTCAGGCTATACGATGCTAACAGACATGAAGCAGCCCCCAGGGCTGGCTCTGTGGTCCCCCTTTAAATATGTTAGCATTGGGAACAAAAAGGCTAAGACACCCACAAGTGTGTTTTGGAGGTTGAGAGTAGACAGCGAGAGAGACGGAGTTGGTTAAGAGCTTGGTCTGTTTGCAGATGTTTTGTTAGAGGGAGAATGCTTGTGGAGGGTTACTGAACCCTAGTCGGGGGTTCAAATGTTGTTTGGTGCAGCTTTTGTGTGTTTCCCTCCTCAGTGACTGACTACATATGGAGGGAGATGGAGGTCTGAACATGAGCATGGGATATACACACAGACACACTGTCTATCTTAGTCAAACGTACAACATGACACCATACAAAGGATTTTCACAATGGATTTTCACAAACATACACACTTAAACACACTTTGATACGTGTAAAAGGAACACAAAGACCAAAGACTATTCACACATGTTATGTGTCATGTCACACATACAGTGCTACATTGACTTCCCAGGCTGTGTATGGAAGTGGATCAGGGGATTGGGGTGGGTGTCCTGTCTGTTTATAACCCCTTAGAGACAGTCAGTCCAGCTGCAGACATCTGGACATCAGACCTGGGTTCAAATAATATTTGAAATCTTTCAAATACTTTCAGCATTTGCTGTAGCCTGTCTGGAGTACCAGATGAGAATGGATTGCAGATTTGTGTCCATTGGATTGGTCTGTTAAGCCAGGCAAGCTCAATCAAGCGTAGAGAAAGTATTTGAAATGATTTTGAATAGTATTTGAACCTGTGTCTGTTGGCCATTCAGGACCCCCGAGACCGGAAATGACGTTCTAACTCCTCCCCCTCACTCTGCTCTTGATCACAGTGGGATACCCATGATGCAACAGTCCTGTTTATGGGGTGGCAGTAAGGCCTCTCGGCACCACAGCACTCTATGCCAGGAGTGATGCCACCGATCATAACCTCTTACTATTTTCCTCATCCACAGGCCTACAGCCTACCCTTATCCCCCTCTCCTGTACTGCTAACCAGTTTCTCCTCCCATACTCCAACCCCTTTTAACCATTCCCATACACATCCCATTCCCCTCCTCCCATACCCCCATTCAAGTGTTTCTCCCTTCATCCTCCTCTTCCTCTCCATCGTGTTGACATGATCCCCTAGTCAAAGATTTTCAAGTTTGTCGAACACTGCCAGAGCGAGCGCAAAGCCTGTGCACGCTCTAATGTCTTTCAGGCACAGAACTATGATGCAACAACAACAACAAAGGAAAACAACGCTGGAGAAAGAAAGAGAGAGTGGGCCTCCTTCTCTCCTTCGCCTCTCACCCTCCTACCCCTCCTCTTTTTGTTGGGATTATTAAAGGCGTCTCTCAGTGTAAGAATTGATTTAGAGCAATGTGTCTTCATCCACTTTTTCTCTCCTCTCCTCTCCTCTCCTCTCTTCTTTCCTCTCCTCTCTTCCTCTCCTCTCTCTCCTCGTCTCTTCTCTCCCCGTTCCCATGTCTTTGTGGCATACAGATACTAGGATGTGTCAGTTTTGTGTTCAAGGGTAAACACAACACGTGGGCCGCACATGAATGCTGACATACACACGGCCACTCCGGCCGGGGCTCAGAGTCATAATAGCTTATGCTTCTTCTTCCCTTAACGGCTTTTCCTCCACAAGGGCGCTTTGAGAGTGTTTTTCAAAACAGGCCTTGGTTATTGCCATCCAGGCCTAATCAGACACAGACGGTCCACGTTAACGGAAACCAGGAGAGAGAAAGAGCGAGAGAGAGAGAGAGAGAGAGAGAGAGAGAGAGAGAGAGAGAGAGAGAGAGAGGGCCTTCGTTGGGTATGAGTAGACACCTACACCAGCCTCTGCCCTCTCTCAAGAACCCTAGTGCTGTAACTAAGTCCACAGTATGAAACAGCCTTCGGTTAGGTCATGGCCCTAGATGTTGCTCTGAGGGTGGTAAATGCCTTAGATGCAATCATAGCTTTCTTTGTTTGGTTTCACATAGTCACCCAGTTTATTGACATTAAAGTGTGTATGCTTTACACAGAGCAGTGTGTTGCTGTGCAGCAGTTATACACACACAGGTCCTATGGCTTTACTCTAGTGTTGTTATTAGGCATCAGTGTCTGTAACCTAAACAGTGTCACTATGACTGTTCCACTGTGGAAAGAGACCAGGTGCATCTTGTCCTGCCGTGTGTGGATGCATGCGTAGCGATACTTTCCCAACTGGGAAAATCTGTCTTTCAGGGGGAAAGAACAACCCTTGTCTTAAGGTGTTCGCAGACTAGGTTCTGTTTGCTCGTGGCAGAACTCGGCTAGGCGAAAGAGAACGTCTGTGCTCGTATACTCCCTTAAAAGACCTTTGCTTGAACTTTTTTTAAAGCGACAATACTGTTGTTTTTCCCTCTTGAGAAACATTTACATTTACATTTACATTTACGTCATTTAGCAGATGCTCTTATCCAGAGCGACTTACAAATTGGAGCATTCACCTTATGATAGCTAGTGGGACAACCACTTTACAATTTATTTTTTCTTTATTGAAAACATAGCAACAACATAGCCAGTAACACTTCCTAAAAATAGTCAGAATTAATCTAAGATAAATCAAGAAATCTGTCATCAGAAAGGTCGCTGGTTCGAATTCCCGAGCCGGCAAGGTGGAAATATCTTCCGTCCTGCCCTTGAGCAAGGCAGTTAACCCCCAACAACAACTGCTCCCTGGGCGGCGAAGACGTGGACTTCGATTAAGGCAGCCCCCCGCACCTCTCTGATTCAGAGGGGTTGGATGAAATGCAGAAGACAGATTTCGGTTGAATGCATTCAGTTGTGCAACTGACTCACCCCTTTCCCTACATACTCTCACACACACAAAACACACACACACACATGCATATTGATGCCACACACACACACACACACTTTTCACATACACTGCTGCTACTCTGTTTATTATCTATCTGATTGCCTAGTCACTTTTACCCCTACCTACATGTACATACTACCTCAACTACCTCGTACCCCTGCACATTGACTCGGTACCGGTAATCCATGTATATAGTCTCGTTATTGTTATTTTATTGTGTTACTATTTCCTTTTATATTTTTAGCAAATATTTCTTACTTTTGAACTCTGTGTTGTTTGGAAAGGGCTCATAAGTAAGCATTTCACAGTTAAGTCTACACCTGTTGTATTCGGTGCGTGTGACAAATACAATTAGATTAGATTTGATCTAGGTATGGTGTTGGGTGCAGTATTTCTCAAGTACAGTTTTTTACAACGTGTTCTCTTATGTAAACAAAGTCAGATCCACTGCGCTGATGGGCAGGTCTGTCTCACTGTCTCTGTGTTCTGCGGTATGATTGGTTAGAGCGCAATCACCCCAACTGTGTATCCTGTGTTAGTGGGCAAGTGAGCATTGTCGAAATCAAAACCCAGCCCTCAAGTAAGTCATGACGAACTCACTTACAAAACTCTGTTTTGGACAGTTTTATGAACAAAATTATCCTATTTACACTTTGTAGTACATTTTGACACCAGAATAAATGTTTCTGACTAATATCGATGCCACATAGGGCGCTTTCTACCAGAGAAGTTGTTTATTGCCTTCAGTTGCACTTTAATCCCACATTCACAGCCAAGAACAGAAAACCTTTATTTCTCTTCACAAACCACTTCTTTTTAAACTTAGTGTATGAACAAGCTGTTCTTTCCTTCTAAATCCACTATTTTCCCTGTACATTGTTGTTAGTGGTATGAGTGGCTGGTAATGAAAATGTAAGCGTGTGAGTGTGAGTGTGTGCAATGGTCTGTAACAGCAGGGTGAGGGTTAATGGCAGGGTGTCAGTCTGGGCTGTCGGTGGACAGGGAGATTGATGTGTTTCTAATGAGAAGAGAAGGAGAACAGTGCAGCGCCGGGGAACCTACAAACCTCTAATATACTATAAAGCACCTCACATCAGAGACGTGTGCCCAGCCTACAGCATCCAGCCTGGCCGTGGGAATCGGGAGGGAAAACCAATGGTACATGAGTTAGGCTCCATTCCTAAACGCAATTTGTTTACTTGTTTTTTTCTGTTCTGTAAATTATGGTTACTGCAACAAAATAGGAAAGACAGCAATAAATGATATATGAAAGTGTTTCTATTTTTGTATTGCATTTCGTTGATTACAGAGAAGGACTAGTAAAATAAAGCCAAACCAATATCATGCAGAGCCTGTAGACATAGAGACTGGGCTGTGGTTCAGCCAGTCAAGCTACGCTACAGGATATTACGGAATCTGACTTTTGTCCCTTATATGATGCCTTCCCTCTTAACTATTCTCTTTGTATTCAAGCATATGGTGGGAACCAACATGTAGGGCTCCACAAAGTTAGTCAGCAATTGGTTATTACACAGCTATGCCATACAGTCAGTGTCCTCTTTCACAAAAGGCCCTTAGACTATATAAAAAAGTCTTAGTGGCTAGAGAGAAGGCTGACTATGGTTAGAATTGACCTTAGCTCTGGTTTCCTAAACATAACGGTCTAAGCTTAAGTTAAAATACTTTTAGAAGGGGGGAGAATGAAAATCACACAAAAACAGAAACTAATTTAATTTAAACATTGCCTGCCTGCCTTAAATGCAAAATAACAATTATCAGTTCATCTCAGGTCTTTTTTCTAGGTTGTGTTACTTATTTGAGGCCAGATCGAGGACCTAGACCAGGCCCAGCTATGTGGAGCAAGTGGCAGGGCAAGGCAGAGCAAAGCAATAGCAGGAAGTTAAGGGATAATCACAGGCTATGTCCGAAATAGCACCCTATAAAGGGTACTACTTTTGACCAGCGCCCTATGAGCCCTGGTCGAAAGTAGTGCACTAAGTAGGGAATTGGGTGCATTGGGGACACAGAGACCGACTAGTGCTATGGAGAAGAAACAGACTCACGGTCAGGCGGAGACCAGCACCAGAACATAAAATAACCGTTATTGCCTGGTTGGAAGGGGTTCCTTGGTTTCCTCAGTTTGCGTTGTCTATGTGTGTATGTGTATGTGTGTGCGTGATTGGCTCACCCACACTCTCGCACACACAAACAAACAAACACACACGTGCACGCACTCTCACTTTCACACACGCAGGTATGCACACGCACACAAACGCACTCACACACACATGCAAATGCACACTGGCATCATTCAAATCAACAGATGAATCTTATTATCTTAAAATAAGATATTTGTATGACTCACTAAGTCACTAACCTCAATAATAAGGTCATATGAAAGATGCTTGCGTTTCTGTATCAAAGATGTTTGTCTGTACCAAAGATGTTTGTGTGGTTCTGATCCAAGAGGTCATACAGTACACGCTTGAGGAGATGCCCTCATCCCCATCTGTCTCCATCCATTCTCTCTGTTCTGTTCTCCACAGGGCTATTACTGATAAGGCATGTGGCACTGATTTCTGGAACAAATTCCATTTAATTGAGTTATATGAAATCATAAACAAGGGCCATCGCAATTAAATGTTTCTACTCTGAAGTGGAAAATAAAACAATGAAAATAAAACAATGGCACTGGTCCTAATTGGTTCCATATTGTTCCCCCTTGGGAATCGACACCAGGGTTGTGGGTTCGATTCCCATGGGGGACCAGTACCAAAATACCACCACTGCCTGTCAACAGACCAAAGCAGATCTTAAATAGCAATGCTAATGTTAAATCTTACATAACAAAATACTGTTTTATTGTTCTGTTTTCAATTAATTAATTTCAATGTAGTCTTGCCCAGACAGATTACTGTGAAATTGAGGCTATTGTACAGTATATTCAATGTGACTCGGCTAAAAAAGCCAGTCAGAGAAACAGTAAATGACATTTCGGATGTCCGCTGACACTGTTAATGATGTGTTGAAGAGGAGTAGAAATGGCTTAGAGCAATTTCCTCCTGCTGACTGACAGCTGAGGCAGAGGAGCACTTGTGGCCACAAATGTTCTCATGGCTTCAGACCTTCTATTTGCACGTCATTACTGACCCAGAGCCCAAAGAGACTTTATTCATACCTTCTGTCCCTCTCTATCCCTCTCTCCTTCTATCCATCTCTCCTATGAACCCTTGCAACGAAGAACCATACTGAATGTGCATTTAGAAAAATTCTGATATTGTCAAATATTTCCCTTTTTTTGAATGTGTATACCACATCAAGAGTGTCATTATTGAAAGATCATGTCATCACGCTTCTCTATTTCAATTATACTTGCTAGTTTTTTATTTCAACCCACTGGGCACAGACGTCAATTCAGCGTCTATTCAACGTTGATTCAACCAGTGTGTGCCCAGTGGGATATTTATTTTACATACTTTTTATAGTGATTCATGAAGTTTATCAAAACAAAAATCAAAACGCACATACTGTATATGATTCTTCGTCTGCAGGATTCATTTGATCCTTCCTGCATGCACCACGAAGAGCTTCCTTTAGTCCGTCCGGTCAGAGGGAAGACGGTTATCTTTGGCGCTTATTACCACCATCATCAGCCGCAAACACTGCCGCTGCCAGACCTTGACACCTCCACAAATCTGAAATGGAAAGTACAACTGGTCTGCTGAGAAATAGTGATCCGTCCAGAATGTTTTGAAACACTGAAAGACGTTAGTGAAACACTGGTGGTGTTTAGTAGGCTCCCTATACTCTAAAGGTGAAAGTTGGAACCAAATAAGATTCTTGGGAGTGATGCCATACGGGAACCATTTTAGGGACTCTGAAGAACCATAAATGTGATGATTTTTTGAAGAACCATACAAAAATCCCAAACCAGACATTTTTCGGCCCTCCGGGACTGGAATTGAATAGCCGTGAGGTTTGTTCAGTTCGCTTGAACGTTGCGGAACGGTTTGTACTGAACGATACGTTTCCCCAAAACATTATTGTACGTTTTTGAACAGAATTTGAGGTGCGTTTGCTCCAGTTTGGTGGGTGTGGCGAGGTGTGGCTTGAAGCAATGAGTGACGTATTTAAAGGGCAGTGGCCATGCTGACAGCTTTCCCCAACCCACAACCCAACCCCTCCCCGTTTTTCAACTGGTCATTCAGTACAGTACCTTTTCCGTTCAATTGAACATTCCAGAACGTAAAAACATACTGAACGCAGTCCTGTTGTATGGTTTTAAGCTTTATTTGCATATTTCCCAGGTGCCTTTCAAGTGAATTGTTTTGTTACCAGTATCACCCATGACTGTGTTTGCTAGTGACAGAGACATGGTTGTTGCATTCATTCATTTTCAGCCCTGTGGCCTTCACCAAGTGTGATCTTAATGAGATATGTAATTTTGTGAGACAGTACATATTTCATAAGGCCTTCTTTTGAGAGCCTATTTTTACCCTAATATAGTGGCTTGTAACTCATAGTTTACAGGCCACATCAAGCCTGCAAGTCACATTATGCTGGTTTGCACAGTGATGTGTCATTCCAATTGGAATCCAGCCAGTGGGGATATCCAACATTTGGAGTTTTAGTTACCTGCAACCTGCATTCAGAATGACTTCCAGGTTAACGTGAGACTATCCTACACATCTGAATTGGAATAACCATTTCAGTAACGGGTGCAATTGTCACGAACAGAAGAGGACCCAAGAGCGCAAGTTCAAATTCAGAGTTCTTTATTCAAGGTTACAGGCGGGAAGAGGAGTCCCAGGGGTGTCAGGGGTCTTTCAGGGTCCTCCTGTGGGTACCTGTGCTCCGGGGGTCACCAAATGTCCGGGGGTGTCCAGTCCAAGTGCTTAGTGTGTGTGTTCCCCAGTGATGGAGCCGGCGTATCGGGCTGAGGGTGGTGAAACGTCTGGGCACGCTCATCTGGTGGTCGGAGACCTGGGGAACACACACACACAACAGCAATATGAATGGCAGGCAGAAGTACAGATCAGGGCTGGGCAAATATCGTGGTGAGAGACAGAAGGCAGAAACGAGTTACCGGAGGGGCTGAAGATCGGAGAGTAGTCGAGGTCCAGAAGGCAGGTTGGGATAGACGGGGCAGTAGAACAAGGAGGCAGTCAAGAAAGGATCGGTATCACAAACAGGAGTCAGAGCGCAGACAGGCAGGTTACTGGTCGGGTTTGAAGACGATCTGACAGGGCTTGGCTGAAAACCAGGGCTTGATATACTGGGAGTGGTAGTGGGGAAATGCAGTTCAGCTGGCAGAGTAATTAGAACAGAGTGAGGCAAGGTGAGGATGGTGAGTGGGAAATGCAGTGCAGCTGGCCAGGTAACAAGAGCAGAGCAGGGCAGGTGGAGCTAGTTAGGCTGAGTAGAGAGAGGGGGAGGTGAGCAGAGTGGAAGATAATTGAATGCAATTAATGTTGCTACCAGGGAGAGAGAGTGCTCATGACAGGACCCCCCTCCAAGGGACGGCCCCAGAAGTCCCAAGAACAACATCATGCCGGGAGGGTGGAGGGGAGCAGGCGGCGGGTCAGAACTCCTCCGAGCGGTCCGAGTGAATCTCCTCATCCTCAGAAGGAGCTGGAGGGTCACGGTCGGGGAGACAGGACAGGCACTGAGACAGGAGCAGGGCGGGCCGGACGGCTAGGAACCCCTCTTGGGACGGCCCCTACGGATTGCAGGCTGATCAGGATGTAGTCGGTGGAAGTCAGTGATAAGGGTCCGGTCCACTATCCTCCTGGCCGGGATCCAGGTCCTCTCCTCTGGACCATAGCCCTCCCAATCAACGAGGTACTGGAGACCCCTACCCCTTCGCCTAGAGCGGAGCAGCCGCCGGACGGTGAAGACAGGACCGCCATCTACGAGGCGCGGAGGAGGTGGCGCCGGAGCTGCAGGGGACCAGGGGACTTTCATGGACCGGCTTGACCTTGGAGACGTGGAAGGTGGGGTGACCCGCATGGAAGCGGGCAACTGAAGTCGGACCGCCGTTGGACTGATGACTTTCTGCACAGGAAAAGGACCAATGAAGCGAGGGGCCAGCTTGCGTGATACAACCCGCAGCGGCAGATCCCGGGCAGACAGCCAGACCTTCTGACCAACCCGGTAAGTAGGTGCTGGGGTCCTCCGTCGGTTGGCACCGACGGCGTAGCTGGTTCCAGACTTCAGGAGCACAGTGCGAGCCTGGGCCCAAGTGCGGCGGCAGCTGGCGGGCATACGCAAGAGCAGACGGACAGGTGGCATCCGCCTCCTGGCTGGCAAACAGTGGAGGTTGATACCCGTAGACACACTGAAAGGGGGAGAGCCCGGTGGAGGAACTGGTGAGTGAATTATGGGCATATTCCACCCAGAGCAGGTGTTGAGCCCAGGCCCGGGGATTTTGGGAAGCCACACACCTCAGTGCCTTCTCCAGCTCCTGGTTCATGCGTTCAGTCTGGCCGTTTGACTGCGGGTGGAATCCAGACGATAGGCTGGCGGTGGCCCCAAGGAGATGACAGAACTCCTTCCAAAAGGTTGCTGAGAATTGCGGGCCCCCGGTCTGACACTATATCCTGGGGTAGGCCATGGATACGAAACACATGTTCCAGGACCACCTGGGAGGTCTCTTTAGCAGAGGGTAGTTTGGGAAGGGGCACGAAGTGGGTCATCTTACTAAAGCGGTCAACAATGGTAAGGATGACTGTGTGTCCGTCAGAGGGCGGAAGGCCCGTAACAACGTCCAGTGAAACGTGGGACCAGGGCCTCTTGGGTATGAGTAGGGGTTGCAGCAACCCAGCAGGAGGCTGGTTGGGAGTCTTGTTTCGGTTACAAGTGGGACAAGCTCGGATGAATTCTCGGACATCCCGTCTCATCCCCCGCCACCAGAACCGCTGGCGGACCAGATGAAGGGTGCGAGTGATGCCGGGATGACAGGCCAGACGGGATTCGTGCCCCCACTGAATCACAGGTGACCTGAGATTTGCTGGAACAAACAGACGGTTGGGGGGCGCTGGTGCTTGGACCTGGCTGGTCCCGAAGAGCCTCCATGACCTGCTTCTCGATCTCCCAGGTGAGGGCCGCTCACGACCAAGTGGCTGGGAAGAATGGGAGCTGTCATGGCGGTGGTCTCGTCCTTCTGAAACATCCGGGAAAGAGCATCAGGTTTGATGTTGCGAGATCCCGGGGCGGTAGGAGAGCGTGAAATTGAAGCGCGTAAAGAACAGAGACCACCGCTGTTGACGGGAGTTCAGCCTCCTGGCTGTTTGGATATACTCCAGGTTCTTGTGGTCTGTCCACACTACGAATGGTTCCTTTGACCCCTCTAACCAGTGCCGCCATTCTTCAAGGGGCGAGCTTGACAGCCAACAGCTCGCGGTTCCCAATGTCGTAGTTGCATTCGGCAGGGGTTAGCCGACGGGAGTAGAAGGCACAGGGGTGCATCTTGCCATCCTCAGCTGCTCTTTGAGAAAGCACTGCACCCACTCCCACGTCCGAAGCATCTACCTCCACCACAAACTGCCTTGCTGCATCTGGCATCTGGAGGATGGGAGCAGAAGTGAAACATGTCTTGAGGATATTGAAGGCCTTATCAGCAGCTGATGTCCATTGGTACGGTTGTTTAGTGCTGGTTAGCGCCGTGAGGGGTGCAGCCACTGTGCTATAGTTTCTGATGAATCTCCTATAAAAGTTGGCAAAGCCCAGGAACTGTTGCAACTTCTTCCGAGACTCAGGAACTGGCCAGGAAGTGACAGCCGACACCTTCGTGAGATCCATCTGAATGCTGCCCTCGGTCACCACATACCCCAGGAATGAAACGGTCTTGGCATGGAACTCGCACTTCTCTGCCTTCACGAAAAGAGAGTTCTCCAGCAGGCGGCGCAGGACCAACCGGACGTGGTGCGTGTGTTCTGACAGAGTCTTTGAGAATATTAAAATATCGTCAAGGTACACAAATACGAACGTATTTAGCATGTCCCTGAGGATATCATTCACTAGGGCTTGAAAAACTGCTGGGGGCATTGGTGAGGCCGAAGGGCATGACGAGATATTCATAGTGGCCGGTTGGTGTGTTGAACGCTGTCTTCCATTCGTCTCCCTCCCTCATCCGCACCAGATGGTAGGCATTGCGAAGGTCCAGCTTAGTGAATACAGTGGCTCCCTGCAGCAGTTCGAAGGCAGACGAAAGTAAGGGCAGTGGGTAGCGATTCTTAACCGTGATGTCGTTCAGACCCCGGTAATCTATGCATGGACGAAGAGAACCGTCCTTCTTGCCGACAAAGAAGAATCCCGCTCCCTGCGGGGAAGACGACGGTCTAATTATCCCGGAGGCAAGAGAGTCATTAATGTAGTCCTCCATGGCCTTTCTTTCCGGGGCTGACAGTGAATACAGACGACCCTTGGGAGGTGCTGTGCCAGGCAGGAGATCAATCGCGCAGTCATAGGGTCTGTGTGGGGGTAGAGATGTCGCCTTGGATTTGTTGAACACCTCTTTCAGGCTGTGGTAACAGGCCGGAACATTGGATATGTCGGAGGTAGCGCTAGATCCTTCCCCGGTGAACGGGCAGGGTGGCCCCCCTTAAACAGGTCTGGTGACAACTCCTTCCCCACTCACGGACTGTTCCTGTCTCCCAGTCGATGTGGGGGTTGTGCTGACGGAGCCACGGGTATCCAAGAATGAGTGGTTGGCCAGGTGAGTGTAGGAGGTGAAACTGGATGGACTCCTGGTGGTTTCCTGACAGCAGGATTGTCACAGGGGCGGAGATATGAGTGACAGTGCCAAGATGATGCCCATCCAGGGCTCGTGCAGGAATGGGTTGTGTCAGTTGATGATGGTTCACGCCCAGTTGCTGTGCAAGCTCAGGGTCCATGATGTTTGCTTCGGCTCCCGGAATCCACAAGGGCGGCCAATGTATGAGTCTTGTCAGAAAGCTGAAGGCGGAGATGAAGCAGGGTCTTTCGGATGGAGGGAGACTGAAGGCTTGTTGAGCTCACCCGGATCTCCCCTACACCTGGTGAGCTGCGGCTTTTGCCGGACAAGTAGCGACACGGTGATTCTCGCCACCACAGTAGAGGCAAAGGTTGGAGCTTAGACGGCGCCGACGCTCCTCGGGAGTCAGAGAGGCACGGCCAATCTCCATGGGCTCAGGCTGATTGAGTTGGCTATGGGACTTGACAGGCAGGGGCTGGACAGAAGCGGTATCGACCCGAGCACGGATGGCAGGTTGACTGAGACGGCCCTTCTCCCTCCTCCGGGTCTGTATACGGCGGTCAATGCGAACGGCAAGGTCAATGGCGGCATCAAGCGTTGAGGGCGGGTCATGGGAAACAAGCTCGTCCTTGATATAGTCCGCCAGGCTATGGAGGAAGGCTTGCACCAGTGCCTCTGGGTTAAACGAGCTTTTGACTGGCCAGGGTACGAAAGTCAATGGAGAAGTCTGCCACTGTCCGATTGCCCTGACGGATGGTGAGCAGAGCTTGTGACGCTCGGCTGTTGGCGAGCCTAGGTCAAAGACCTTTAACATCTCCTCCTCAAAGGCACTGAAGGAGGCACAGGCTGGGGGTTTGCCGGTCGAATTCCGCCGTTCCCCCACAACCGAGCTCGACCGGTGAGATGTGTGATGACATACCCCACCTTGGCTCCCTCTGTTGAGAAAGTCCTGGGCTGTAGTGCAAACTGGATTCGGCAGCTGCTCAAGAATGGTCTTACTTGCTTCTGGTTGCCATCAAAAGCGTTCCGGGTTCCCAATCCTTGGTTCAGGAGCGTGGGGATCTGGTGGCAGCACTGCCGGGCCTGCAGCATTGGGACCTCCAGCGGAGGGATGAAGGAGTATCGGTGGTACAGGAACAAAAGGACCAGGGGGGTGCAGGTGGAGTAGCCGGGCTTGAGAGTAGTTGCAGGGCTTGGGCTAGCTGTTGTTGCTGCAGTTGGAACTGTTGTTGCTGCTGGTTGAATAGCTGGAGAAGGGGAAGCGATGTCGCCAGCCATCCGATTTATGTCTCCCCTCAGAGCGTTCCAGTCGCTGTAGGGCAGTCCTCTCTGGCTCTTCCTCCATCGTGGTCAGGGAGTGCGCTGGGTCCATGATGGTTCAGATCGTTCTGTCACGAACAGAAGAGGACCCAAGAGCGCAAGTTCAAATTCAGAGTTCTTTATTCAAGGTTACAGGCGGGAAGAGGAGTCCCAGGGGTGTCAGGGGTCTTTCAGGGTCCTCCTGTGGGTACCTGTGCTCCGGGGGTCACCAAATGTCCGGGGGTGTCCAGTCCAGTGCTTAGTGTGTGTGTTCCCCAGTGATGGAGCGGCGTATCGGGCTGAGGGTGGTGAAACGTCTGGGCACGCTCATCTGGTGGTCGGAGACCTGGGGGAACACACACACACAACAGCAATATGAATGGCAGGCAGAAGTACAGATCAGGGCTGGGCAAATATCGTGGTGAGAGACAGAAGGCAGAAACGAGTTACCGGAGGGGCTGAAGATCGGGAGAGTAGTCGAGGTCCAGAAGGCAGGTTGGGATAGACGGGGCAGTAGAACAAGGAGGCAGTCAAGAAAGGATCGGTATCACAAACAGGAGTCAGAGCGCAGACAGGCAGGTTACTGGTCCGGGTTTGAAGACGATCTGACAGGGCTTGGCTGAAAACCAGGGGCTTGATATACTGGGAGTGGTAGTGGGGAAATGCAGTTCAGCTGGCAGAGTAATTAGAACAGAGTGAGGCAAGGTGAGGATGGTGAGTGGGAAATGCAGTGCAGCTGGCCAGGTAACAAGAGCAGAGCAGGGCAGGTGGAGCTAGTTAGGCTGAGTAGAGAGAGGGAGGTGAGCAGAGTGGAAGATAATTGAATGCAATTAATGTTGCTACCAGGGAGAGAGAGTGCTCATGACAGCAATAAGTCCAAGTAACAGATTAGAACATGTATGTTATTTGTATTTGAGTAGCATAAGATGAATTAATCAATGTACATGCAAAAACATAGATATTGAAACAAACAATTCCAAAAATCAACCTGCAATAGAGCATGCTGGGAAATATGATAATGATGGGCGTGGTTTTGGTTAAACTCTGGTTATTAACACCAACACTGGGGTTATTTTACACCACTGAGTGTTAATTTAACTCTAACTCGATTCGTAGATGCCACATCAAGAACCCCACGCTTAACTCAAAGGTTCTTTATCGGGCAAGAGTTCTCCAACGACCTTAAGAGCTGAGGAAGAACCATTTAAGACCCTTCATTTTTTTCTGTATAGGGTAAGAAAGGAACTGAGTCTCTCTCAGGCTCCCATGGGCCCTGGCACGAGGTCCCCCAGCCCTCATATTCCACAGACTCTCTACCCTTGAAATGCTCTCATGGACCCAGGGGGCAGCTGGCTAGGACTGGGTTACCCCCGCCCACCTCTTTCCCACCCATTAGCCAGAATTAGAATTATTAACGACAGCTGTAGTGATGGAAGCGGAGATAGAGAGAGGGAAAGGAGGGGTTTGAGGGGTAGCCTTGTTAGCGTTTAAGGTGCTGCATGCTGAAAGGAGGGCAGCGTTTGAGGAGCGCCCCATGTGAAACCCGAACCACCACAAAGTCAAGTGGCTGTGCGGAGTGAGTGAGTGCGTGCGTGCATGCGTGCTGCACTCTCACAGCTAGCGACCCACACTTCTTGAAGGTTAAATCATAGCCAGGCATTGACATTTGGACTGCTAATGGGTTGTAGCAAAGTTACAGTTAAAATGATACCAGCTTTTGAAGATGTGCGTTCGATTCAGCAGGGTTAAGTTGTTTTTTCATTACCACTTACACACACCTAATGGAACTCACTCGCTTAGGCCAGTGTGCATGTGTGATATCAATAAGGTGGCAGGTAGCCTAGCGGTTAAGAGCATTGGGCCAGTAACTGGAAAGTTGCTGGTTTGGATCCCCGAGCTGACTCGGTGAAAAATCTGCCAATGTGCCCTTGAGCAAGGCACTTAACCCTATTTGCTCTGGATAATATATTCCCTCAAATAGAATACTGACCAATGTCATAATGAGGGAGGTTGTCTTCTCTCAAATGAGGCAATGATTATATTTTGGGATATGCCTACCTCGAGGAAATGTGTAATTTAACAGAGGGTCCACCACATTTCTCTTATTTGTCTGCCTCTTCAGTCCAGGGTGCATTGCATGGTGCCGTTGCATGGCTGTTGCGAATGTCAGGTTCTACTCTGCGAGGCACATCGATCTGCAGGTTGAACATAGTGAGATTGTAGACTCCTAAATTGATAGTGCAGTTTGTTTAGGTGATTGTACAGCTACAGTAACTAGCTACTTCACATGCTGATATTGACTTTGGTATTATTGTGTGTAGCTACGTTTGCTAGCTAGCCAGCCAGCCCATAGAGAGAGCATTGCATTGTGGGTTTTGTAGTCGACTTGAGCTGCAACGGATTTCCACAACAATTTTCACATCAAATCAAAATGTATTTGTCACACGCGCCGAATACAACAGGTGTAGACTTTACCATGAAATGCTTACTTACGGGCCCTGTCCCAACAATGCAGAGTTAAAAAGTAAGAACAAAATTGCTAAATAAAAAAAAACTAAATAGTAACAGAATAAAATAACAATAACGAGGCTATATACAAGGAGTGCTGGTACCGAGTCAATGTGCAAGGGTAAGAGGTAGTTGAGATAATGAAGGTAATATGTACATGTAGGTAGGGGTAAAAGTGACTAGGCAATCAAGATAGATAATAAACAGAGTAGCAGCAGCGTATGTGAAGAGTGTGAAAGAGTGTGAAAGTGTGTCAATGTGTGAGTGTGTGTGTTTTGTGTGTGAGAACGTATGTAGTGTGTGTGTATTTGTGTCTCTCTCTGTGTGTGTGTGTGTGTTTGTGTGTGTGTGTACAGTATATGTGTATTGGAGTGTCAGTGTAGTATGTGTGAGTGTGTGGGTAGAGTCCAGTGAGTGTGTGGGTAGAGTCCAGTGAGTGTGTGGGTAGAGTCCAGTGAGTGTGTGGGTAGAGTCCAGTGAGTGTGTGGGTAGAGTCCAGTGAGTATGTGGGTAGAGTCCAGTGAGTGTGTGGGTAGAGTCCAGTGAGTGTGTGGGTAGAGTCCAGTGAGTGTGTGGGTAGAGTCCAGTGAGTGTGTGGGTAGAGTCCAGTGAGTGTGCTTAGAGCCAATGTAAGAGAGTCAGTGCACATTTTCTTTAAAGGAAAGGGGGGTCAATGCAAATAGTCTGGGTATCCATTTGATTAACTGTTCATTAGTCTTATGGCTTGGGGGTAGAAGCTGTTCAGGAGCCTTTTGGTCCCAGACTTGGTGCTCCGGTACCGCTTGCCGTGTGTTAGCAGAGAGAACAGTCTAGGACTTGGGTGACTGGAGTCTTTGACAATATTTAGGGCCTTCCTCTAACCGCCTGATATAGAGGTCATGGTCCCGTTGATGTGAATGGGGGCGTGCTCGGCCCTCCGTTTCCTGTAGTCCACGATCAGCTCCTTTGTCTTGCTGACGTTGAGGGAGAGGTTGTTGTCCTGGCACCACAATGCCAGGTCTCTGACCTCCTCCCTATAGGCTGTCTCATCGTTGTCTGTGATCAGTCCTTCCACCGTCGTCGGGAAACTTAATGACGGAGTTGTGCGTGGTCAAGCAGTCGTGGGTGAACAGGGAGTACAGGAGGGGACTAAGCACACACCGCTGAAGGCCCCCCCACGTGTTGCTACCAACCTAATTATAACGACAAAATGAAACATTCGTTCACAAAAAATATTGTTCTCACATATTGGTGTCATTTAACACTGTAAATTATAGAAATTAGTGGATTTTTGGGTACTTTAAAGTAAAAAATACTTTATAGTACTACTTAAGTAATTTTGGGGGGTATCTGTACTTTACTATTTATATTTCTGACAACATTTACTTTTACTCCACTACATCCAATTCACACACCTATCAATATAACGCATTGTCATCCCTACTGCCTGTGATCTGGTGGACTCACTAAACACAAATACTGCGTTTGTAAATTATGTCTGGGTGTTGGAGTGTGCCCCTGACTGTCTGTAAAAAAGAAAAAAAGAAAATCATGCCGTCTGGTTTGATTAATATACTGAACAAAAAAATATATGCAACATGTAAAGCCCTGGTCCCATGTTTCATGAGCTGAAATAAAAGATCCCAGAAAGTATACGCACAAAAGGTTTATTTCACTAAAATGTTTTGTTTACATCCCTGTTAGTGAGCGTTTCTCCTTTGCCAAAATAATCCATCCACCTGACAGGTTTGGCATATCAAGAAGCTGATTAAACATCATGATCATTACACAGGTCCACCTTGTGCTGGGGACAATAAAAGGCCACTCTAAAATGTGCAGTTTTGTCACACAACATAATGCCACAGATGTCTCACGTTTTGAGGGAGTGTGCAATTGGCATGCTGACTGCAGGAATGTCCACCAGAGCTGTTGCCAGATCATTGAATTATAATTTCTCTACTATAAGCCGCCTCCAACATCGTTTTAGAGAATTTGGCAATATGTCCACCCGGCCTCACAACCGCAGACCATGTGTAACCTCGCCAGCCCAGGACCTCCACATCCGGCTTCTTCACCTGCGGGATCGTCTGAGACCAGCCACCCAGACAGCTGATGAACTGTGGGTTTGCACAACCGAAAAATGTCTGCACAAACTGTCACAAACCGTCTCAGGGAAGCTCATCTGTTTGCTCGTCATCCTCACCAGGGTCTTGACCTGACTACAGTATGGCAAAGTAACAGACTTCAGTGGGCAAATGCTTACCTTCGATGCCCACTGGCACGCTGTAAAGTGTGCTCTTCACGAATGAATCCCGGTTTCAACTGTACCGGGCAGATGGCAGACAGCGTATATGGCGTTGTGTGAGTGAGCGGTTTGCTGATGTCAACGTTGTGAACAGAGTGTCCCATGGTGGCAGTGTGGTTATGGTATGGACAGGCATAAGCTACGGACAATGAACACAATTGAATTTTATTGATGGCAATTTGAATGCACAGAGATACCGTGACGAGATCCTGAGGCCCATTGTCGTGCCATTCATCCGCCGCCATCACCTCATGTTTCAGCATGATAATGCATAGCCCCATGTCGCAAGGATCTGTACACTATTCCTGGAAGCTGAAAATGTCCCAGTTCTTCCATGGCCTGCACACTCACCAGACATGTCACCCATTGAGCATTTTTGGGATGCTCTGGATCGACGTGTACGACAGCGTGTTCCAGTTCCCGCCAATATCCAGCAACTTCACACAGCCATTGAAGAGGAGTGGGACAATGTTCCACAGGCCACAATCAACAGCCTGGTCCACTCTATGCGAAGGAGATGTGTTGCACTGCATGAGACAAATGGTGGTCACACCAGATAATGACTGGTTTTCTGATCCATGCCCCTACTTTTTTTTAAAAAGTATCTGTGACCAACAGATGCATATCTGTATTCCCAGTCATGTGAAATCCATAGATTAGGGCCTAATGAATTTATTTCAATTGACTGATTTCCTTATATGAACTATAACTAAATCTTTGAAATTGTTGCATGTTGCGTTCATATTTTTGTTCAGTGTATAAGGAATATTGATGCATTTACTTTTACTCAAATATGACAATTGAGTACTTTTTCCACCATTGTACTTAAGTACATTTAAAACCAGGTACTTTCAGACAAGTAGTATTTTTGCTGGGTGACTT
Organism: Coregonus clupeaformis; assembly: GCF_020615455.1. Classification (NCBI taxonomy): domain Eukaryota; kingdom Metazoa; phylum Chordata; class Actinopteri; order Salmoniformes; family Salmonidae; genus Coregonus; species Coregonus clupeaformis. The sequence goes on from NC_059217.1 coordinate 9,558,554, forward strand.
TCACTATTTTACATTAAGGTATCTTTATTTTTACTCAAGTATGATCATTTAATATTTTTTCCTCCACTGTGTGTGTGGGGGGGTATGCCCATGCATGTGTTTGTTTGTTTTGCATCTATATGCCATTTAGCAGACGCTTTTACCCAAAGCGACTTACAGTGATGTGCGCATACATTTTTACGTATGGGTGGTCCCGGGGATCGAACCCACTACCCTGGCATTACAAGCACCATGCTCTACCAATTGAGCTACAGAGGACCACATCTCTGGGATGACTGTTGCAAGATGGGGCAGAGAAAGGTGACACGCTTCCCTGTACAGGCAACAGAGTGTTGAGAGAACACAGAGAGAGAGAGGGAGAGGAGAGAGTAAGAGATTTGGCACTGGTGAAAGTGAGATGGAGAAGGTTGATGTGCACCAATATGAAAAAATATATAGTATACTGTGGTTAAATCATATAATATTCACTGTAGTGTTTTTGTGGACTTTACTGTAATGTTGTGGACACAACTGTAATATACTATTGTATTCACAGTTTACTATAGTATAAATACTGTAGTAAGAAATTACTTTATATACTATAGTAATTACTGTAGTGTTTTTGCAGACTGTCATATTTACTATAGTGTTTTATTATATGTGACATAGCAGTTGGGGCTTGCTCCTTGATGAAACATACTGGACAAAAGACTGAATGAGCAAAAGTTCCATAATCTGTAGATAGGTAGGACTGTGGGCTGAACAGCTAGTTCAGCACTTCTGCTATTTTTTAAATAATCTATAGGAAACACAATATATAGTGTATACTTGGCATGTAGGCTTCTTACTTATGGGTTGCACAAATTGGGATATGGGGGAGGGGAATGGGAAGGGTATATGCAAATGTCATACTGTAGCATATACTATAGTAATTACTGTAGTGTTTTTGCGGACTGTAGTGTTTTTGCGGACATTAATATAGTATTTACTGTAGTGTTTTTGCAGGCTGTAGTGTTTCTGCTGACATTCCTGTGGTATTTACTGTAGTGTTTTTGGGGTCTGTAGAATACCGTAGTATTTACTATAGTATTCTACAGTATACTGTACAATTCTATAGTAAGCACTTAACATTATCAAGTTATACTACATTATGTAGTATAGTATTATACAGTATACTACAGTTTACTACAGAATTCTATAGTAAAAAAATAAACTCCCAAATAGCCAGGGTGTATGTGTCCCCCCCAACATGTGGGAACTGGGTAATGAGCATACGCAGCTCAAATCTACACTCAAATCTACACCCATCACTACAGTGGGCCAGTGGTGCAATGGATAATGCGTCTGACTACGGATCAGAAGATGCTAGGTTCGGGTACTGGCTGGCTTGTTATTGTTTAGCATTTTTTTCTGATGAATAAAGTTGAAGAGAGAAAGGAATGGAAAGAGTGGGGAAGGGGAAGTGAAAGTGAGGGGGAGGTGGGAATGTGGAGTTTGTCCCAAAGAGCATGACCCAGTTTAGGGTGTCACAGCCTGAGGGACACGTCCTGTGTGAGTAGATGGGAGAAATGTAGGGGTGCGTGCAAAGGGCCTGAACCCCCCTATCCCCTTTATGACCTTCAGCCTCCATCCACCCCTCTCTCCTCCCCTGTTTCCACCTCTCCCTGTCCCTCCCTCCTCCTCCCTCACTCCTCAGCCTAACTCTCCCTCCTCCTCCTCCTCCCTCCTCACCCTGCCTCTCCCTCCTCTCCCTCCTCACCCTGCCTCTCCCTCCTCCCCCTCCTCTCCCTCCTCTCCCTCCTCACCCTGCCTCTCCCTCCTCACCCTACTCACCCTGCCTCCCCCTCCTCTCCCTCCTCCCCCTGCCTCCCCCTCCTCTCCCTCCTCCTCCTCCTCTTCCTCCTCGCCCTGCCTCTCCCTCCACACCCTGCCTCCCCTCCTCTCCCTCCTCACCCTGCCTCCCCTCCTCTCCCTCCTCACCCTGCCTCTCCCTCCTCACCCTGCCTCCCCTCCTCTCCCTCCTCACCCTGCCTCTCCCTCCTCACCCTGCCTCCCCTCCTCTCCCTCCTCACCCTGCCTCCCCTCCTCTCCCTCCTCACCCTGCCTCTCCCTCCTCACCCTGCCTCTCCCTCCTCACCCTGCCTCCCCTCCTTACCCTGCCTCTCCTCCTCACCCTGCCTCCCCTCCTCTCCCTCCTCACCCTGCCTCTCCCTCCTCACCCTGCCTCTCCCTCCTCACCCTGCCTCCCCCTCCTCTCCCTCCTCACCCTGCCTCTCCCTCCTCACCCTGCCTCTCCTCCTCACCCTGCCTCTCCCTCCTCACCCTGCCTCTCCCTCCTCACCCTGCCTCTCCCTCCTCTCCCTCCTCACCCTGCCTCTCCCTCCTCACCCTGCCTCTCCCTCCTCACCCTGCCTCTCCCTCCTCTCCCTCCTCACCCTGCCTTCCCCTCTTCTCCCTCCTCACCCTGCCTCTCCCTCCTCTCCCTCCTCACCCTGCCTCTCCCTCCTCTCCCTCCTCACCCTGCCTCCCTCCTCCCTCCTCACCCTGCCTCTCCCTCCTCTCCCTCCTCACCCTGCCTTCCCCTCCTCTCCCTCCTCACCCTGCCTCTCCCTCCTTACCCTGCCTCTCCCTCCTCACCCTGCCTCCCCCTCCTCTCCCTCCTCACCCTGCCTCTCCCTCCTCACCCTGCCTCTCCCTCCTCCCCCTGCCTCCCCCTCCTCTCCCTCCTCACCCTGCCTCTCCCTCCTCACCCTGCCTCTCCCTCCTCACCCTGCCTCTCCCTCCTCACCCTGCCTCCCCCTCCTCTCCCTCCTCACCCTGCCTCTCCCTCCTCACCCTGCCTCTCCCTCCTCTCCCTCCTCACCCTGCCTCCCCTCCTCTCCCTCCTCACCCTGCCTCCCCTCCTCTCCCTCCTCACCCTGCCTCTCCCTCCTCTCCCTCCTCACCCTGCCTTCCCCTCCTCTCCCTCCTCACCCTGCCTCTCCCTCCTTACCCCTGCCTCTCCCTCCTCACCCTGCCTCCCCTCCTCTCCCTCCTCACCCTGCCTCTCCCTCCTCACCCTGCCTCTCCCTCCTCACCCTGCCTCTCCCTCCTCACCCTGCCTCTCCCTCCTCACCCTGCCTCTCCCTCCTCACCCTGCCTCCCCCTCCTCTCCCTCCTCACCCTGCCTCTCCCTCCTCACCCTGCCTCCCCCTCCTCTCCCTCCTCACCCTGCCTCTCCCTCCTCACCCTGCCTCTCCCTCCTCACCCTGCCTCTCCCTCCTCACCCTGCCTCCCCTCCTCTCCCTCCTCACCCTGCCTCTCCCTCCTCACCCTGCCTCTCCCTCCTCACCCTGCCTCCCCCTCCTCTCCCTCCTCACCCTGCCTCTCCCTCCTCACCCTGCCTCTCCCTCCTCACCCTGCCTCTCCCTCATCCTCCCTCCTCACGCTGGCTCACAGGCTGGTTATGACCCTCAGCTCTCTCCCCCTCCTCACTCTGCCTCCCCCCTACTCACCCTACCTCACCGACCTCCCCCTCGTCAACCCCCGTCACCCCTCAGTCCTGCTGGTCACGGGCCACTGCAGCTCTGGGCTAATGAGCCCTCAGTCAACCCACAGGGTCAGAACTAACCAATTAGAGTGCAGAACAGCCAACCTGGACTGGGGCTGGGCCAATTAGAGCCCTGAAACACAGCTGCACATATGGAACATTCCACAGGCAGGTGGCAGGGGTGTGTGGAGCACACCATGTCACGTTCATGACCAACTGAGGGGTGGGAGGGGTAGGGTGACTAGGGGGTAATAGGCGAGGGTTGCGGTTCTCTGTGGTCTCGGTCTCGGTCTCTCTCTCTCTCTCTCTCTCTCTCTTTCTCTCTCTTTCTCTCTCTCTTTCTCTCTCTCTCTCTCTCTCTCTCTCTCTCTCTCTCTCTCTCTCTCTCTCTCTCTCTCTCTCTCTCTCTCTCTCTCTCTCTCTCTCTCTCTCTCTCTCTCTCTCTCTCTTTCTTTCTCTCTCTGACATACTACATATCCCACCCTCTGTCTGTTTTCCCTGTCGATCACTCCTAGAGTGTGTTTCAGTGTAGTCTCCACGTCAGCTCTTTCTGATACTGTGGATATGTTTGAAGTGGCGGTTAGGTTCAGTGTGTGAAATATCTTGACCAAAAATAACCAGGCTTTTAGTATAGGTCTGTCTTAACTGAGCTTGTCTGTACAGCCTGTATTGGTTGGGTGGCAAAAATGTTGCCGTAAAAGCAGGATCAAATGTTTCTGGTGCAACGTAATTGTTCTGTAAGTTGAGTGCCAAAAGTTAATACTTTGAAATGCAATAAGATTTGGTGGTCTATTAATGCCTGTATTTTCATAGCATTTCCACAAATGATATAGTACAGTGCAATAGAGCAATATGATGTAATGCAATATAAAACAAAAATGCTAAGATGTTGGTTTGAAGTTCAGCCAACTAAATGGAAATCAGAATGGAAAAGTCCTGTTTGATTATTGAGCCTTAATCAAGCCAGGCTGGATCAAGGACTATGCTAAATGAGAGAGTGATGTAAGCACTGAGAAGGTTCAGGAGAATAGAACAGGGTTGCTTGTAACAAACACCTCCCATGGGCCTTCAGTCAGGAAGTGAACACTTCTTTTGGCATCTCTTCATCCACTTCTCGTAACTCGTGGTAAAGGCAGTACATTGCTGTTTGAATGTATCTCAACATAGTCTGATAAGCTATGAGTTGACGTATCAATATGAATGTTGCACCCACGCATCTCTCCCAAGGAGAGGTGACTTATGGGTAACCACCAGGGAGGGCCTCAGACAGAGCCTGAGGATGAGCAGGAGAGGAATGTAACAGAGGAGGGAGAGAGGGATCGAATTAGAGAGTGAGAGAAAGGGAGAGAGCGAGAAAGTAAACAGAAATGGAATGGCAACATTTATCAGTCATTGGATCTTTGTTCAGGAGTGAAGGGATGAGGGAGAGAGAGAGGGAACGAGGGAGGGCACCTCATCTGACGAATGACTAAACAGGGCAACGCATAGTTCAAGGGTCACAAAGTCACATAACCAGAGAACCAACTGGGTGAGTAATGTATTGTGGAGAAAGACAGTGAGAGAGAGAGGGGGAGATGGAGAATGATGGAGGGAGGGAAGGTTTGGAGGGAGGGAGGACTGTATGTGGACTGTGAAGTAAACTCCACCAGTGTTTTCCCAGACTTCCCTGGTCCCCTCTAGCTGACCCTGTTTTATGGCTCTTTTATAGCCCGTAGTGAGGGCTGCTCTCTGGGCTGCAGCCTGGAGCTCTTTCTACTGCAGTCTCTCTGGGCTCCATCTCCCTGCTCTGGCATTCTCCTCTCACAGCCTGAGCCTCAGGCACCCCTGTATGGAAGGAGAAGTTGACCAAAGTCAGGGATACCAGTAGGTGAAATGGCACATCAGACTTAGAGTGTTCATTACACTCTGGTTAACCACTGACTTTGTGTTTGTATTTATTATGTATCCAAGGCAGCAGCTACTCTTCCTGGGGTCCGGCAAAATTAAGGCAGTTATACAATTTTAAAAACATTACAATACATTAATGACAGAATTCACAACACACTAAGTGTGTGCCCTCAGGCCCATACTCCACTACCACAAATCTACAACACAAAATCCATGTGTACATGTGTGTATAGTGCGTATGTTATCATGTGTCTGTGCCTATGTTTGTGTTGCTTCACAGTCCCCGCTGTTCCATAAGGTGTATTATTATTTTTTTATATTTTTTTTTATCTGATTCTACTGCTTGCATCAGTTACCTGAAGTGGAATGTAGTCATGGCTCTATGTAGTACTGTGCGCCTCCCACAGTCCATTCTGGACCTGGGGACTGTGAAGAGACCTCTGGTGGCATGTCTTGCGGGGTATGCATGGGTGTCTGAGCTGTGTGCTAGTCGTTTAAACAGACAGCTCGGTGCTTTCAACATGTCAATACCTTGACTCAGGAATTTCAATGTGCCACCTGACTCTATACAGTCTATTGTTATATGGGCTGTTGGTTGTGGTCAAATCAAATCAAATCAAATTGTATTTGCCACATGCGCCGAATACAACAGTGAAATGCTTACTTACAAGCCCTTAACCAACAATGCAGTTTTAAGAAAAATAAGTGTGAAGTAAAAAATAGATGAGAAAAAAATAAAAGGAGAGCTGACCCCCCTGTTGGATGGCAGAATGGGTCCCATCACCTCCTGGAGTAGATGATATGGTAACAGACTGCAAGCAGGAATCATTTATGGGCTTCTCCCCTCAGAGAAAAATCCCAAGCTAATGGTTTCTGAAGGAAGTGAACATAATCAGTCACTGAGCAATCTGACATCTCATATTTGAGAAATACAGGGCCTAAAGCTGAATTTAATCTAGACCAGACCCAGGATTGTTTGACATTGTGTGTGTGAGTGTGTGTGCATACATGCTTGTACGTACAGTATGTATGTGTGTGTGTGTGTGTGTGTGTGTGTGTGTGTGTGTGTGTGTGTGTGTGTTTGTGTGTGTGTGTGTGTGTGTGTGTGTGTGTGTGTGTGTGTGTGTGTGTGTGTGTGTGTGTGTGTGTGTGTATGTGTGTGTGTGTGTGTGTGTGTGTGTGTGTGTGTGTGTGTGTGTGTGTGTGTGTGTGTGTGTGTGTGTGTGTGTGTGTGTGTGCGCGTGTGTGTGTGTGTGTGTGTGTGTGTGTGTGTGTGTGTTAGAAAAAGCCCCGGTCACATTTATCCTAGTCATTTATCAGGCTGTGTAGAGAGAAAGGGAGAGTTCCCCCAGAGCACAGCGACAGCACTGTAAGTTATGGCCCCACCATGCTCTGTAGCCACTGATCTGGGAGCAGTCCCAGGGGAGGATTAGCCGGACTGTGTGACCAGTCTGTGACCAGTCCTGGTGATACAGGCCCCAGAACAGCCAGGGCTGAGGTCCCTGAAAGATTAGTAGCTAACATGGTACTTTATTTATTTCGATGACCAAGACCTACACCACTTGTAGAACAGCAAAGTGGTCACTGGCCCTCTTCATGGATGGTTCAACTGTAAATAAACCCCCTATTTATGAAGTTTCTCTCCCGCTCACCCCCCACTGTCTGATTCTATAGCAATACCTGCTCTCTCTCTCTCTCGCTCTCTCTCGCTCTATCGCTCACTCTCTCTCATACCTTTCTCGGTGACTGCAGTGTGTTACCTTTCTAAACAGGCCCTCTGGAAAACATATGAACCTGGGCTGAGGACTAACTCACCAGAGGCAATACTAGTAGGAGTGTAGGACACAGAGGCCTTCTCAGCTCCACAATACTACATGTACAGCAGGAACCAACCACATAATTATGGGCCAATCAAATGAATAGGACTTTGGACACACCTCTCAGTAAGTGTTTGCCATTCAGCAGCGCTATGTAAAACACCTTTGAGTCTTCTCCTCTCACACACCTCATCGGGTGGCATGGTGGTATATTAACATGTTTGCACATTTTCATTAAAACAAACATCTGCAGTTGCTATATCAACTTTTGGACTTATAAGTTAATGCTTTGTACCCATTGATTTTTCAGGAATGCAATTTATGATTGCCTCATGAGCTTAGTGCAACTGTCATACCCCATCAGAAACCAAAATATAAGCTTGTTTGTAAACGGTGTAATTGTAAACAAGCACTGTATAGCCTCAAAACATGGCTAAGACTATAGTTTTGATATCATAGATGGTCAGTCCTTGCATCTATAGCTCTGTCTATGAATTTCAAAGTGGTTACATTTATCCAGCCCTATCCCTAAGCTGTTTACCAGCTTTGTTATTTTTTTGAACAGTAGATCGCCCCTTTAACCCATAAGAGTCTAAGCCCTGTCCAAGCCGGGGGGGTTCTACTAAGCTAGGAAGTTCATACGAAGGATCATTTTGCTATTAGATTTGGAATTTTAAGACCCCTAGAAGTATAAAAAAAGATATTACAAAATTATTTGATGAGAAATTAGCCCATACAAACGCATTGAATAACAGATATTCCCCCCAAAAAATCTAAAGGAAGTTTGTGAAGTGTCTGTCCTATATCTTAGAGATATAAGAAAGATCAAGAAACATTTGTTATTTTATTACACCACTTATTTTTGTCACTAAACAGTCTCCATATATACTTCCATTCATTTCAACTGGTACCGGGGAACCTTCAGACGAGTCTTGTGAGGCCTGTGGGCGTCCTAGAGCAAAGAGAAGACCGATTTTCGGGATGTCTCACAGTCTGACAAACACCGCTTTAGCTCTGCCACCTTTCACCACAGATGTGGAAGTGCGAAATAGGCAGATGTGGTGGATTGAGACACATCCAATGCAAAAAAATCTCTAGCTTAAACTGATGGATTTGTATTGTGATTTTTGGATTTATTATGCTAATTTGATTTCCGCGGGGGCGCGGACATCAACCTTAGGGGTTAAGAGGTGAACAAGGAGCCATTTTCATTTTGTGGAAACGCTATGCATGCACAGAAAGTTACTTTTCAAGTAGCTTGCAGAAAATGAAAATGCTATGGAAGAGAGAGGTGAGTGTAAGAAAGAGGATAAAAAGTTTGATCACAGGCTGAGTCGCAGCCGGCCGCGACCGGGAGACCCATGAGGCAGCGCACAATTGGCCCAGCGTCGTCCGGGTTAAGGGAGGGTTTGGCCTGCCGGGATGTCCTTGTCCCATCGCGCTCTAGCGACTCCTTGTGGCGGGCCGGGCGCATGCACGCTGACTTCGGTCGCCAGTTGTACGGTGTTTCCTCCAACACATTGGTGCGGCAGGCTTCTGGGTTAAGCAAGCAGTGTGTCAAGAAGCAGTGCGGCTTGGCAGGGTTGCGTTTCGGAGGATGCATGGCTCTCGACCTTCGCCTCTTCCGAGTCCGTACGGGAGTTGCAGCGATGGGACAAGACTGTAACTACCAATTGGATATCACGAAATTGGGGGTGAAAAAATTAATAAAAGAGACGGTGGGCAGAGAGAGATCCTACATTTGACTCATATAGTATCACACTTACTACAATGTATAAATAAAGAGACTGAAGTGGACTGACAATAAGCATTGGCTGTAGAAATTCTGTTGTGTTGGTGATCAGACTGCCCTGTGCCCTCCTCTCAGTCAGGTGGAAGTCTCTCTGGGAGCCAGAGCCAGGCTGGGTCTGTCTGCAGAACAGAACAGAACATGCCCCATGTTAAGCTTTTTCTAATGGGACTTTCCCTCCTTCCTCTCCTCTCCCTTCTGTCTCGTGCTCACTCATTTTACCCTCTCTCTCTCTCTCTCTCTCTCTCTCTCTCTCTCTCTCTCTCTCTCTCTCTCTCTCTCTCTCTCTCTCTCTCTCTCTCTCTCTCTCTCTCTCTCTCTCTCTCTCTCTCCTCGCTCCCTCTCTCTCTGGCATCACACTGAACCGTGAACTGCTGCTGACCCTGTGCGCGCCTGTGATTAATGTCCCCTGGTCAACTTTTCATCTCGTTAAGGAAAAAAGTTCCTAGTCGTGTAAGAGGGTGAAGGAAGGGGGAGAGGGGTTGGGGAAATGTGTAGTTATGCCTCATGCCTGCTGAGGGTTTTCTGTGAGTACGAGAGAGGTACAGGAAGGAGGAAGAGGGAGAGTAAAGGTAGAGAGAACTAAAGTAGAGGTAGCTAGAAGTAAAAGAGAAAGAGGTCTGGTCTTTCTCTGCGACAACTGGAGGACTCAATATCCCAGAGTTCCTTGCTACAGGTGTCTGGGTCTCTCTCTCTATCTCTCTCTCTATATGTCTTAATGATGCCATCCCAGCTAGCACATTTGATTCCTTTGAAGTTTTGGGAACGTACGTTTTTGGTTTCCCATTGGTTCAGGGAACGAAGCCATACATTTCCTGACCGGTAAAACTGAACGTTTTTTAAACAGTAGTGAAAATGTCATCTGTTCTGGGAACATACATTTTTAGGTTGCAGGGAGGTTCTGAGAATGTTTTACTATGGTTCCCTGAAAGTTTTCCAGGGAGGTTTTATTTACGTTCTGAGAACGGAAAATATAGGTAATTGGAGGTTTTTGAATAACTTCCTTAAAACATTCACTGTATGTTTCAATAAGACTTTTAATGACATGGCTAGCTGATCATACATTAGGACACATTAATCATGCACATATTTATTTTTTATTGTGACACAGCATCAGTGAGATTCAAACCTATAATCTTCTGTTCTCTATCCTTGGAATTAGTCCAATGCGCCACCAGGATGGAGCTAACGTTCTAACATTTACTAACGTTTTCTTGTGGTTTTAAAGTTCTCAGAACAATTTGAGAACATGACTTTAAATAGAACCATGAGGAAACCTGTAGGAAACGTTACCCTGAAGTACTGAAATTCCCACAGAAGTACATTGTTTCCTAACGTTCTCTAAACTATTTGAGAACATTCCCAATGTCAAACCAGTTGGAGAACGTTCCTAGAACATTATCAAAATTGAAATTAAATGTAACCATGTTTGAACTTTTAGGAAACGGTCTGTTAAAGTAATGAAATACCAAGAAAATAACGTTTTTTTGTCAACTTTTTGTCAACTTTTTTTGTCAACTTTTTGTCAACTTGTATGCAAAATAACCATAGGACAACCACGCTCTCACCAAGCTCTAAGAAACATATGGTTCTCAGAACGTTATATGCTAGCTGGGATTACGCAGTAGACCAATTGCTGTGATCCTGTTTTTGGATTGGCTTGTAAAAAAATAAGCATCCATAGCCCCCACCTTCCCCAAGACTACTGTTGAACTGAGCACCACTGCTTTGGCCTGGTCTGGTTCTCTTGATGCTGCTCTGGTAATAGACTCTTGCATCATGGAACTGACCAGCTCTCAGACCCAGAGGCACGCTTTCACTGGTAGCACACACGTACACTGAGTATACAAAACATTAGGAACACCATCCATGACATAAACTGACCAGGTGAATCCAGATGAAAGCTATGATCCCTTATTGATGTCAACTGTTAAATCCACTTCAATCAGTGTAGATGAAGGGGAGGATTGTTAAGCCTTGAGACAATTGAGACATGGATTGTGTATGTGTGCCATTCAGAGGGTGAATGGGCAAGACAAAATATTTAAGTGCCTTTGAACAGGGTATGGTAGTAGGTGCCAGGCGCACTGGTTAGAGTGTGTCAAGAACTGCAACACTGCTAGGTTTTTCATGCTCAACAGTTTCCCGTGTGTATCAAGAATGGTCCCCCACCCAAAGGACATCCAGCCAATTTGACACAACTGTGGGAAGCATTGGAGTCAACATTGGCCAGCATCCCTGTGGAGCGCTTTTGACACCTTGTAGAGTCCACGCCCCGACGAATTTAGACTGTTCTGAGGGCAAAAGGTGGTGCAACTCAATATTAGGAAGGTGTTCCTAATGTTTTGTACACTTAGTGTATATGCACTGTTTCACACACACACACACACAATCAGACACTGTTTTCAGATACAGGCTCCTCCAGTTGGTATGGCTTGTGGTAAGCTGCTCTTTAGTGTCACTGCGTTTGGGGTTAAAGCATTGCAGGACACCTGTTGGCAAGACATCAGTGGGACGTTAGCATGGAGCATTGCATGCTTTGTGGGGATGGAATATCATTACGCTTAGCGCTGCTCAGGTTACGGCAAACTGAGAAGCACTCTGTTATGGCTCTGACTTTCTACCCTGCCTTTAGACTGAACTATCCATCAACTGGCCAATGAAAGGTACGGTTAATACAGAGAGGACCTACTGTTGAGAATTAGATTCACTGCCTGTCTGTCAGTTTGCTGGCAGATTGGAGGATTTTGTAAATACAGTGATATATTGTTGCTGTCATGCCATATGCACCTCAGTGTCTTGCCCTCTCTCTCTCTCACTCACACACACACACACACACACACACACGCACGCACGCACGCACGCACGCACGCACGCAAACACACACACCCACCCACACACACACACACACACACACACACACACACACACACACACACCACACACACACTGTCTGAGCCTGCCTTTAAAGAACTGCTCCAGCAGTAGTAATCACTGCTTCAGATGGTAGCCTTCTGGGGTATACACTGTGCGCGAACGGATGTGTTCTGATTTATTTGACTACGTGGGGTCACTAATTATCTACGAGTTGCTAATCAATTCACATAACTATCTGCCATTCTGTTTGGGTCAGAATTAGCATTTCAAAGACAACTTTGGCCCTGATGGCATACATTGCCATGCAGCCCTCTCACATTAACAGCAAAATACATGTTCTCTCTCTTGATTCCCCCTAGTTTCCTGGAGTGAGTTTCTCGAAAGCTTTGTAGTGCTAAGATCATCATTCATCCATTGCCTACAATTCATTTAAGATAATGCAACAAAACTTTCAGGAAACATACCCATGATCAGTTAATGTGTGTTCTCTATGCTCAACTAAAGCAATCATTCATCTTACTGAGTTCTTGTCAGGCCGTCCAGATTCTCTCTGCTCACCACAGGGACACAGGGGCCAGCCCAGACCCCTGGAGGCTAAATGCCCTTTGACCTCCTGACCTCCTGACCCTGGCTAACCACAAGTGGCCAACATCAGAGAGACGGGGCGGTGACCCCACCTGGCCTGGCAGTATCGCCCTCCATCCTTGTGATTTGCGAGCACTGGGTCTGGCTGTGCAGGGATTCCAGAGTAGGCTGGGGGAGAGAAGGGAGAAATGAACAGATCAGGGCCGGAGGAGATGAGGGGAGCAGAAGGGGCCACATCAAAGGCTACAGAGCACAGACACTTCTCTTTGTTGTTGAGAAGGACCAGGACTGGATGGACAGTAGTCCATATCCTCCTGTTGTCTCGTGGACTTTGGATCTCACATTTTTCCCGTGATTGTGCGCCTCAGCAAAAGTTATGCATCTGGTGTAGCAGGCCTGTTAATCTCAGGTGTTCTAACGTGTGTTGCTTCAGGCTGATTCAATCACCAAGGGGGGCGTATGGGTGCTTGTGAAATCCGGAACTGCTTCCAAAGACCCTTAACCCCACCTCCCCCATGTCTCTCAGCACTGAAGGATTATGGTCCAAGGCTGGGTTTCCCAAAAGCATCGTAGCACTAAGATCATCTTCATTCCTTTCAAACTAAATGCAAGAAAGATGATCTTAGTGATACGATGCTTTTGGGAAACCCAGCCCAGATCAGGATATATTAAACCACTGTTACTAAAAATGCAGCCTGGAAAAGATCTCCCTGAGCAAACTCATTAATCTCTCTCTTCCCCCTCTCTCTTTCCTTTTCCCTCTCTCCCCTTCACCTCTCTCTCCTCCAGCTCCCTCTTTTTTCCTTGTCATGACCTGTTGTTAGCTTATCCAGACTAGCCCGCTTGGTTCAGGTGTGTGTTATTCAATCCAGACTCACCACAGTTTAAACCCAAGCCAGCTAGCGTGAATTGTTATCAATCTGACCTCAGTTCACCTGTGTTTAACCTAGAACAAATCTCCCTGTACATGCGCTGAGGCAGGGAAAATCCATAAACGCATCCCCTGCCTCAGACCACAGAAGACAACATGGAGAAGACAGCTTGTAGTACAGTATCTGTGTCAGCTGCGTAGTGCCAAAGGGGAAGCAATGAAGTGCCAATTAGCTGTTGCCGGGACAGAGAGTGAAAAACAAAGAGAGTGCCAAGCAAGTGATTAATATGCTTTCGACTCACCTTTCACTCTGACCACAACCGAGGTTCATTCATCACAAAAACAGTCTATTGTTAGTCTCTCGTGACTGAGACAGTTCAAGTCTGGTTCTGCCTGAGTGTTCTTACCTGATTGTTAGTGTAGCCTAGCCGTGTGTGTAGTTTTGTTACAAGTATGTGTATGTGCATCTGTGTATGCTCATAGGGGTGTGAGAGGCTCCTCAGATATCTGGGGTTGTGTTTTATAGTGTTGTTTGTTCTACAACCCTATTGGTTTACATAGCCCACACTCCACAACAGCCATACTTGGCAGCTGATAACCCAGGCCAGGGTGTGTGTGTCAATCCCAGGCATGTTGTGTGTATGGAGAAGAGAGAAGGCATCCTTTTATATGTGTGTGTGTGTGTGTGTGTGTGTGTGTGTGTGTGTGTGTGTGTGTGTGTGTGTGTGTGTGTGTGTGTGTGTGTGTGTGTGTGTGTGTGCGTGTGCGTGTGCGTGTGCGTGTGTGTGTGTGTGTGTGTGTGTGTGTGTGTGTGTGTGTGTGTGTGTGTGTGTGTGTGTGTGCACGTGCGTGTGTGTGTGAAGCAGCCCTGTTCCTCTAGGTCCTGATGGGCAGATAACACTGGGCTGGATAATAGCTCTCTGTTCCTCTCACTATGGGGAGGGAAGGTAAGGAAGATACTGGTACGAAGCATGCAGCAAACTGTCAGGTACACACTGGGCAAAGCACACACCACTGTACGGAACAAAGCAGGGTTGTTCCCCCTCAAAAAGCACAAACCCACCATCTCTGATTGTTCTGAAATCATTTATGTTGTTAGAAACAGATAAGATTAGCATTCCTGCAACATTATTTTGTTGAAATATAATTTGATCTCTGAGAAATTAAGCTAATTGATTGCATTCAAATTGCCCAGAATACATTACATAAGATGAAGAAACAATACTCAGAGCCGCAGCTCCGTACAACTCGTCAGACACAGAGAACTGATACTACTGTATATACTCGTTGTTGGGGTGGGATTGGCGTGGGGTGTGGGGGTCCATGGGTGGCAAGTAGACACACACACACACACACTTCCACACATGCAAGCACACACACACACACAGACACACATGCACACACACATTTCCCGTGGCAAAGCTCTTTGTGGACTGGGTCCTCTGTCAACAGCCTCTAGGATCCTTAGCAATGGGGATTTGAGCTGATAGAGAGAAAGAGAGTGAAAGAGAGAGATGGGAAAGAGAACAGACTAACTAAGAATCTAATTATGTAGGGGTCTCATCATACACACATACACACTCTCACACACACACACACACACACTGAGGAGTCTCCTCAGACCCTGCGGGTACACTGGCACATACCACGCTTTCATTCCATCCTGAAATACACTCTCTCTGGACTGATTGGCAGATCCTGTGTGCCCTCTCTAAACAGTGGTGTCTCCCCCTGAAAGAGGAACCATTATTCAGAGGTTAATCTCCTGGGGGGCACATACAAAGCGACACATAGCCTAGTTCTGTCTCACATAGGCTAATTGGTGGAGGCCTGACACCATACACAGGAATCCCCTCTGGTCTCTGTCAGAGCTGAGCGCCACTCATCTGTCATTCTTACTAAGGGGAGGTCTGGATGTACTTTAGATAGAGGCATCGGCCATGATCTTCTTGCTATGGCTGTGATCGTATCATGTTTAGTCTGCTCTGTTTTTTGTATAGTAAGTTAGGCAGTTTATTCTTGGTTGTATGACTTTTTGAAAAGACCGGCAGCATTGTTCCACACATCCTAACATACAGTAGTCCCCAGGTCTCGTGGGGGAAAGAGTGATGACGCTACGCTCAGTTACTATGAAATGCCCCCTGAGAGAAAGCGGTTGACCTCTTCCCTCAAACACATGAACCACATCGAAGTAACTGTAGGCTAGGGCATGGAAAGAGTCTGAGAGAGCCCTATCAAGCTCAATACCCAGCAAGCCATATAAGGAGACAGATGACCCATACATACCAGAAAGTTCCTCAATCCTCTGTTCCTTTAACCATATGGTATTAGCATTAAGAGCTTACAGTAGTGCTTATTTTATCACAGTCAATTACATGTTGATGAGTTGCGCCCACTATCAGCTGTTGGGTCACAATTCCTCAAGCTCAACATCACAGCGGTCTGCATTAATGTTCTGCAGTGCATCTTGAGTATACTGGCTTGTGATCATAATAAATATTTCGTCTTTTCACCCTTGAGTGATGACAAGCCATGCAGTT
Organism: Coregonus clupeaformis; assembly: GCF_020615455.1. Lineage (NCBI taxonomy): Eukaryota > Metazoa > Chordata > Actinopteri > Salmoniformes > Salmonidae > Coregonus > Coregonus clupeaformis. The sequence goes on from NC_059217.1 coordinate 9,574,428, forward strand.
CTGCAGCGGTCGACTTAGAATCCAGCCATTGACTTACTTCATCCCTCCTGCCTTCTCTCAGTACCAGTTAAATGGTTTCAGTCTGTACTGGATCTAACAGAGTAGCAGACCTACTGTAGCCAAGTCATTCCTCCTCCTCCGTTTAGCTTCAAATGATGGAGAGAAACAGATCCTTGAGCAATTAGGCTGTAATTGATTGTACCTCAGGACTGCTTTCAAGTGCTCTGTGTCCTCTGCCCCGCTTCCCTGCTTGCAAACAGATGTTGAGGTGGTTACACACACACACACACATACACAGTATGTAGGTAGGCTACAGTGGTGTGTATGGTAACACTTTGTCTGGGGTAACGAAGAAGTTAAGTGTTCTGTGTTTGAAACAAAACTACGACACACGCTTTAGTAAATAGAATACAGTCGATTGCCGTGAGCAGCCTGTTGACTCCAGTTGTGTCTGTCAGCCTCAGTGTGAGTGGGGTCAGGCCTGATGGCAGCTCTTACAGGAGGGTGGCCACAATTAGGGGACAGTTGGGTCCTCTTCATCAGGGTCAGTGCACAGGTCAACATACTTGCCCACTACAATTGCACTACAGTAATTTTGTTAACACAATGCAGTGACGTATCATTTCCATCACTTTTCATACACGTTGTACTGTAGGTAATATCTATACTATCCTGTATCCTTCTGGCTCAGTCTGCTCTTTTATACTGCACATGTGGATCCATGTGTATCTCAGTGCTATTGTAGCCTATATATGTAGGCACTGCTGAGACCGGAAGGAGACTGTCAGTGAGCCATTCCTCAGGCCCATGTCTCGACCTGTCTCAGAGTGTATGGTGATGGTAACTCTGATAACATGCACGCACACACACACACACACACACACACACACTCTCCAAGTGAAGTGTAGTCACGGGACTTGCCCTTCCATGCCCTATTCAGACTCATCCTTTATCTCAGTCTATCCACTGTCCTCTGTAGGAAATCCTTCAGACATCCAAGAAAGCCTTCCAGTTATTTAGTCTTGATGGTTTACAGTAAAAACATTAGGATAAACTAGGTAGGATTTAGGGATACATACTGTATATTTTTATGCAGGAGTGAAGATAAAGGTTATGTTGCTCTACTCTATGACCCTCTGTAGAAGTTAACGATTGCCCCTTCATAAGATATTACCCGTATCCCCCAGGTATGTATTCCTCTCTCTCTCTCTCTCTCTCTCTGTCTCTCTGTCTCTCTGTCTCTCGCTCTCTCTCTCTCTCTCTCTCTCTCTGCTCTCTCTCTCTCTCTCTCTCTCTCTCTCTCTCTCTCTCTCTCTCTCGCCTCTCTCTCTCTCTCTCTCTCTCTCTCTCTCTCTCTCTCTCTCTCTCTCTCTCTCTCTCTCTCTCTCTCTCTCTCTCTCTCTCTCTCTCTCTCTCTCTCTCTCTCTCTCTCTCTCGTAGTGATGAGCTATGGCTCCCCATAGGAAACAGTACAGAGTCCTCTTCTCTCTGTGGCTGTGCGTTTGACTTAGCACCTCAGGGACAGAAGGCTACCTCAGAACCTCTCTCTCTCTCTCTCTCTCTCTCTCTCTGTTCAGACTGTCAGAACCCTCAAACAGACCGACAGGAGGCTGTATCTGAACCGAGACCAGACACCAGGGACCAGCTCTCCGCTATTTGAACTAGGACATCATTCATGCTCCACTAAACTGAAAGGGGAACATAAAAAGCTAGATGAGTTAGTAGACTTGAGGGGACCTCAGAACTGTAGCGAAGTGGGAGATGTTTGATGATACTATAGTCTACATGGCAATGTTTTACAAGAAGTGGTCCTGTGTGGCTCAGTTGGTAGGAGCATAGTGCTAGTAAGGTTGTGGGTTCAATTCCTGCAGGGATCACATACAAAAAATGTGCTCACTATATTAAACTGCAATTCTTAATTCAATATTCTGCCACAACAATTCACCTAATTTATTTATTTCAACTCAAGCCAAACTCAACCTCAACTCATGGCAGATTCCAAAGACAAACTTAACCTCTTAACGAACTAAGAGGGAATATTCCTGATAAACCTCGAAATGTCCCCTGAATTCTGAAAACGTTCAAGAATTCAAGGAATTTGCTCAACATGTAAATATATAAAATAATACAATAACATGATTTTCAAATAAAAAATTACAATCATAAAGATGTAAAACATTATCCTAAATATAACCCATCCAATAGGTAAATATCATAGATAAGTTAAAGCTGTTTAATATGAACAGCATGAAATAATGCCGAAAATTCTAAATACTCTATTCCACTCAGTAGTGGCTGCTGTGTTATTCATTATTGCGTTATACCGTTTTCCCCCCCAATTGGTTTGGCACATTGTGAGGAGCAAAGCTCCATGCTCTAAAAACAATTACAATAATCGCCAAACCTTTTTTATGAGATTGGGAAAACACCTAAAACACATTTCCATGTATTTATTTTTTATTCAAAGAAAACCCTTTAAGGTAACAACCCCTTTATGTAACATTTACACATCATGTTGTCAGTTGCCTAAATGCGTAGTACGAAACAAGATTCATGATAGAAATGAGAGGCTCGTCCAGAGCTGTGGTCATGTGGGCAGGCTGCAACCTAGTCTCAGAATTTTGTATTATTCTGTACGTAAATCTGAGAAATTTCATTTAGTATAATATGTTACTTTTTGTTTGATATGTATTTATTCGTGGATGTCCATCACCCATTTCTTATGATATGTTACAAATTACAATTCGTATTATATGTTACGAATTAGCAAAATATACAATGTTACAAATTTGCAAAACATATGATATGTTACGATTTCTAGCTAGGGGCCTAGGTGGCTAACGTTAGCTAGCTGGCTAACGTTAGCTAGGCTAGGGGTTAGGGTTAATGTTAGGGTTAAGTTTAGAAGTTAGGTTAAAGGGTTAGGGTTAGGGGAATGGTTAGCTAAAAGGGTTATGTTATGGTTAGGGTTAACTAAAAGGGTTAAGGTTAGGGTTAGGGTAAGGATTAGCTAACATGCTAAGTAGTTGAAATGTTCCATAGTTCCCTACTCTACCTGTTAAGCTACCGGTCAGGTGTAATTACATGAACAAAATCCTAACTAGATTTATAAGTATGGTATCCAGTAGAGGTAGGTGTTTGAAAGCAGCTTAATCAAAGAAAGCACCGTAACCACGGCGAAATCAGTGGGATCTCGCATTTTGCAACGCACAGTTTGAAAAAGCATGTGATCAAACAAAGCTTTGGACATCATTGATGACGTACTTCTGATAAAGAGATACACGCGTCGGCACACTGCTTCGAAGTTAGCGTCAGAGCTCGAGTATCAAACATAACATCAATAGATTCCAACAGGAATTACATATCACTTTGCAAGGCAGCATAATGTGAGTTGCCTGATGTGGCCAGCAAACCAGGAGTTTCAGACCACTGTTGTTATATAACATTCCTCTGTAGCTCAGCTGGTAGAGCACGGCGCTTGTAACGCCAGGGTAGTGGGTTCGATCTCCGGGACCACCCATACGTAAAAATGTATGCACGCATGACTGTAAGTCGCTTTGGATAAAAGCGTCTGCTAAATGGCATATTTATATTTATTTTATTATTTATTTATATAACCTCATGATATGTAATGTATTGTCAAGGATTACAGTTTAAGACTACTATATTCACTTAGGCACTCACTTGGTAAAGACAACAGGGTTAACAAGAATCGAATGCAACACCTTGTCTCTGTCACTAGCAAACACAGTAATGGGGGGTAATTCCAACATTCACTAACAGGCACTCTGGGATATATGCAGATATTTGCTTATATTTGAATATATCCCAGTGTGCTTTCAGAGTGAACGTTGGACTTACTTAGTCATTGCATTCACTTGCGTGGCCAGCCTCTGTCAAGGGCTACATAAAAGAAGTGATTATAAGTGTGTTCAAATACCAGAAGGTTCACATTGATAGCCTGTTTACTTCCTAGCGCCGCACAATTAAAAATGTCACGTGCACACCACCTCAGGCCATTTCATTAAATGATGATGACCTAAAGGGTGCTGTTGAACTCCCATTGAAATCCAGCCAAATGGTGAATTTGCAGCATTAGTAATAGTTTATCACCCACTTTTCACATTCAGACTGATTACGAATTAGAGAACCTAAAGTTGATGAGACAACCCGTCCTAAACCATATGAACTGGCTCCACCATCTCAGTAACGGGTGCAATAAATCCAACCACTAACAGATTAGAGTCGATTTTAAAAATGGCTTTGGACAAAAGGATCTGCTAAATGGCAAATGTTGTGTAATTATAAAGCAATACAGAGTCATTGAGTAGAGACATTTCCCTCCATATTAAAGGCATTCTTAAGGGATAGTTCACCCAAATTACAAAATGGCAATGCCATAGTTCATAGACTGCTTAAGGGTAAGGAAACCAATATGTAACTTGGGTGAACTATCACTTTAATTAGACCAAAATAATCTATCTGGACATTTTTATTCCAGTAACTCCAGTAACTGGAATTTGCACAATTATAATACAATTCAAGTTTAAAAATGGTAAATTCCAGTTCTATTCCAAGGATGTTTTTATTTTCAAATTCCAATTCAATTCCAATTCAGTCTGAATTCCAATTCAATTCCAGTTCTATTCCAATGATGTTTTTCTTCAATTCCAATTCAATTCATATTCAGACAGTCTAAATTCCAATTCAATTCCAAGTACATTACCCACTTCCTGCTTGAATTCCAGAATTGAATTTGGAATTAGAAATGAAATTGGAATTGACCCCAACCCTGCTGTCGACTCAGTTGAAAGTGTGAGTTCTGTCCATAGCACAGAGGAGACATGACTTGGTGATGTTCTATCTAAACCCTGAGCCACCAGAGACTGATCAAATGGACGGTGGATGATGATTGGGCTTGGCCATGACCATCCTTTTATTAGATTATGGTCCATGTTGCTTAGTTAATTGTTTTTCTTTCGTCAGACTTGGCGCAGAGAACAACGTGGAGAAGAACAAAGCCGATGTAGCGGCAACCCTCTAAACAGCAAAGAATGGCTCGGTCCAGCACCACGCAATTGATTCCTGGCTTAGAGAGAAAATTATCTGAGAGCAATTAAGATGGAGCTATGGAGAGGGGTCTGACCTCTGCCAGAGAGGGGAGTTTATGGTAAACATAGCGTGGCACACAATAACCCTCCACCCCCTCCTGCCGTTTGAAGTGGTACACCCTAACCTAACGCAAGCAAGAATCAGACGTGCTGCTGAACTGAAGACTTTCATTTCCTTTCAATATATTTTCCTTTAAGCTACATAACTGCATATTTTTCCATAACAATCTGAGGTGACTGTGGTTAGAGGGAGACTGACTGTGATTTAGGCAGTCACAGTGTGTGTGAGTGCGCGTGTGCTTGTGTGTGTGTGTGTGTGTGTGTTTGTGCGCACGCTTGTGTGCAGCGTATGTGTGTGTGTGTGTGTGTGTGTGTGTGCACGCTCGTGCATGTGTCTGCATGTGTATGACTCTTGATCCCGCTCACGACAGTGCGTTGTAGTTCTGATGTTAAATGAGGTGTGTGTAGAGTTAGCTTTCACAGAGCACAGGCCAGAGTTTGTCGTCACTGCTCTGTGGTGTTCACATGGAGGCAGTTTCAGGGTGAGGTGTAGTCGAGGGAAAGGGTCTCCTTGTATCACCATCCTCCTCCTCCTCTACACCCATCGGTGCTTGCCCAGGATGACTCATTAGAAATGTAAAAGTGACTCGCCTGCCCGCTGGATGCAGTGAGGTATTTTATTAGCAGATATCGGATGTCTTATTTTTATGAAGCCTTTGGCCCCGGGTTGAGCGCTCTCTTTCAGCTTGCTCCAGCTTCTCTTTATTACAGTCCATTAACAAACCTGGGCTCAATGGTCTCTTTGTGTTCCCCTGTGTGCCATCTAAAACTGTAATGTAGCATGTTGTTCACTAACCTAACCTGCTGGGGACATGTTATTGCTGCCTGGGATACTCCAGGCTATCCAAACTGAATTCATGCTGGGTTTTACTATAAGTGAAGAGCAACAATATTGAAATTGAGTAGGTTGAATTCAGTTTGGACACCAGGCTAACTCCAGGGCCTGTATGTACAGTGAGGGAAAAAAGTATTTGATCCCCTGCTGATTTTGTACGTTTGCCCACTGACAAAGACATGATCAGTCTATAATTTTAATGGTAGGTTTATTTGAACAGCGAGAGACAGAATAACAACAACAAAATCCAGAAAAACGCATGTCAAAAATGTTATCAATTGATTTGCATTTTAATGAGGGAAATAAGTATTTGACCCCTCTGCAAAACATGACTTAGTACTTGGTGGCAAAACCCTTGTTGGCAATCACAGAGGTCAGACATTTCTTGTAGTTGGCCACCAGGTTTGCACACATCTCAGGAGGGATTTTGTTCCACTCCTCTTTGCAGATCTTCTCCAAGTCATTAAGGTTTCGAGGCTGACGTTTGGCAACTCGAACCTTCAGCTCCCTCCACAGATTTTCTATGGGATTAAGGTCTGGAGACTGGCTAGGCCACTCCAGGACCTTAATGAGCTTCTTCTTGAGCCACTCCTTTGTTGCCTTGGCCGTGTGTTTTGGGTCATTGTCATGCTGGAATACCCATCCACGACTAATTTTCAATGCCCTGGCTGAGGGAAGGAGGTTCTCACCCAAGATTTGACGGTACATGGCCCCGTCCATCGTCCCTTTGATGTGGTGAAGTTGTCCTGTCCCCTTAGCAGAAAAACACCCCTAAAGCATAATGTTTCCACCTCCATGTTTGACGGTGGGGATGGTGTTCTTGGGGTCATAGGCAGCATTCCTCCTCCTCCAAACACGGCGAGTTGAGTTGATGCCAAAGAGCTCAATTTTGGTCTCATCTGACCACAACACTTTCACCCAGTTCTCCTCTGAATCATTCAGATGTTCATTGGCAAACTTCAGACGGGCCTGTATATGTGCTTTCTTGAGCAGGGGGACCTTGCGGGCGCTGCAGGATTTCAGTCCTTCACGGCGTAGTGTGTTACCAATTGTTTTCTTGGTGACTATGGTCCCAGCTGCCTTGAGATCATTGACAAGATCCTCCCGTGTAGTTCTGGGCTGATTCCTCACCGTTCTCATGATCATTGCAACTCCACGAGGTGAGATCTTGCATGGAGCCCCAGCCCGAGGGAGATTGACAGTTATTTTGTGTTTCTTCCATTTGGGTATAATCGCACCAACTGTTGTCACCTTCTCACCAAGCTGCTTGGCGATGGTCTTGTAGCCCATTCCAGCCTTGTGTAGGTCTACAATCTTGTCCCTGACATCCTTGGAGAGCTCTTTGGTATTGGCCATGGTGGAGAGTTTGGAATCTGATTGATTGATTGCTTCTGTGGACAGGTGTCTTTTATACAGGTAACAAGCTGAGATTAGGAGCACTCCCTTTAAGAGTGTGCTCATAATCTCAGCTCGTTACCTGTATAAAAGACACCTGGGAGCCAGAAATCTTTCTGATTGAGAGGGGGTCAAATACGTATTTCCCTCATTAAAATGCAAATCAATTTATAACATTTTTGACATGTGTTTTTCTGGATTATTTTGTTGTTATTCTGTCTCTCACTGTTCAAATAAACCTACCATTAAAATTATAGACTGATCATTTCTTTGTCAGTGGGCAAACGTACAAAATCAGCAGGGGATCAAATACTTTTTTCCCTCACTGTATAGACAAAGCATCTCAAAGTAGGAGTACTACTATAGGATCAGTTTAGCCTTTTAGGTCATAATGAATACGATGGACTATATATGGACAGGGGTGACCCGATCCTAGGTCAGCACTCCCACTCTGAAACACTTTATGAATTCTTCTTCTTATCATTCAAACTTAAACCCTTTACCTACACTGCACTTGTCTTGTAGTTCATCTCACGCATTACACTTCTGTGTGCATGCGATGCATCCATTTCTCAGATCAGTCTGAATGGATGATGTTCTGTTTTTATTGGCTTGATGTCTTCTGGAACAATAGGAGGAGACAGTTAGCCTGCCAAGGTCAGTGAGTGTGTGTGTGTGTGTGTGTACAGTAGACAGATAGTCCTTCACAAACAGAGGGCTTAGCTCATCACGATGGACTTTATTTATCTCTGTCAATGTCATGAACATCAGCATGATGGGCTGGAGTCCAATGAGAGATCCTCATAGATAGATCTCTGGACATAAAAAGTAGATTTGTCGGTGCTAGATGCTCTCAGGTCAGCCCTGGCTTAAAGCAGCCTGGATTGAAGCAGCCTTAACCCTGTTTCACCCTTCTATTGTATGAAACCTCTTTCCTCCAATCCAGTATTTGCATTGGCTTCCTTTGGGTGAGAGGACCTCTTCTGTTCTTGTGTGTGTCGTTGTGTGTGTGTCGTTGTGTGTGTGCATGTGAGTGTGTCTGTGTGTTTGTGTCCCATAGAGACCGCCCTGAGAGTGGTTAGGGCTGGGGTACATGTGATTGCGTATCAGTTGACACACTGTGGGCGAGCAGGCGTCTCTGTTGTGGATCAAGTGACAGTACGATGGTACTGTAATGGTGTAATGTGGTTTGGTTATCCCGCTCTGTCCTGTCCTGTTTGACTAATTACAGGGGTGTCTCTGTGTGTGTGTGTGTGTGTGTGTGTGTGTGTGTGTGTGTGTGTGTGTGTGTGTGTGTGTCTGCTGAGGGAAGAACGGCTCATAATAATTGCTAGAACAGAGCGAATGAAATGGCATTAAACACATGGAAACCATGTGTTTGATGTATTTGATACCATTCCACCAATTCCGCTCCAGCCATTACCACAAGCCTGTCCTCCCCAATTAAGGTGCCACCAATCTCCTGTAGTGTGTGTGCGTGTGCATGAGCGCGTGCGTGCACGTGTATTGTTAATAGCCCTGTTAGCAGACTAGACTCCCAGGTCTCCCGGGTCTTAGCTCACATGACAGTGACACTAATACATGATCATATTAAGAACTAGGGGGACATGCTCAGACCTCCATTAGGTTCCTTCAATTAGCCTGTAAGAGGAAAGCTGAGGCTATGAAGTAAATGTTCTGTGTTTGTACTCAGTTGAAATAGACAATTTCAAGCTAAACCACATCCACACTTATAGCAACTCTTATATGTGCAGTACATAGAAATTCATTGTTGTAGTATTGACTGTAATTTTAGTCCTATGTGTTTGGGTCTTGTTTGCGTCACTGTGTCGCGGTACATGGGCAGTATGAAACATTAAAACGTGATGATTCATTAGGTTGAGGTTAAGGTAATCAATTAGAGAAGAAGTTGATGTAATAAATCTAAATCTGCTATAGTGTTTTTGTTGGGCTGTGGCCCATCCCAAATGGCACCCTATTCACTATTTAGTGCACTACATAGGACTCTGGTCAAAAGTAGTGCACTATATAGGGGATAGGGTGCCAATTGGGACGCATCCCTAGTTCTCTCCAGCTCTGGTGATTGGGGAGCTAGCAAGACTATTCTATCTCTATAGAGAGTAACAGGAGCTTAAATGATGTTTTTCTCCAGATGTAGATTACCACGCTGAATAGTTTGTGAGTAGTTTTTGTACTATGATTAAACAACGTCTGTGACATTTTTTGCGAGAAAGAACTTAAGCTAGCGATTAATAATACGTTGCTTTGCCAAGAGTGTGCGTCAGTGTGTTAGAGTGTTTAAGCTCTCCAATGTTGGGCTTGTGTACAGACGGGCAGTGGGGAGGAGAGGAGTGGAGTGGAGTGGTGAGGTGAGGAGAGGAAAAAGGTTGAAAATGAAAGGCTTTATTTAAGCCAGCTGGGTAATCACCTATTAGGAGAGAGGGTTGTAAAGCAAGCAGGAATTTGCCGTCAGGTCCTGTGAGGTTTTCATCAGGGAGGGAGGTAATGAGTGGGGCTAGAGTTACCCTCAGGGGACCCAGAGAGAGGGAGAGGGAAGGAGGGAGAGAGAGAGAGAGAGAGGCAGGGGATAATGTTGTTTCACTCATGGAGTAAGCAATAATGTGTATGTGTCAGTTGAGTTTGAAAGTCCTCCTCCCCTCCTCTCAACTAGCCAGAGAGCAATGTGCTTTCGGCCACAATGGGAGCAACAGCAGAAACTCCATTGTTCATCTCCACAGTGGGCCAGTGGCGCAATGGATAACGTGTCTGACTACAGATCCGAAAATTCTAGGCTCAACTCCTGGCTGGCTCGTGAAATATTTTGTAACGTTTCCCACTCATGCGCGAGAGACAGGCAAGGGAGCGATAGACTTCCAGACAAAAGATTGTGTAGACAGTTGAACACAGCCATAGCCCTTGAGCTAATGAAGACTTAGACAAAGTAGATAAGAACTGTGGAATCCACCAAAGCCCCTGTGATGTCCTCCTGCCACACTAATCAATATCAGTTGCAGGGAGTGGCCAGACGTAGCCGACCACGCAGTAAGCACCTCCCTGATTCGCCCTTCTTTTGTCAGCACTGGGTTGTCATGGCTGCCAGGGGGATATTATGGGCTAGTCAAATGTTTGGTGTCTGACAGATAATGAATATTGTGTCAATGTTTTACTCTGGTAGTTTTCTTTTAATATAATATATTCTGTGTGGATTCAGCAATTGGTTTTTACTCTGAAATAATGGTTCCCTTCTTGCACTTTTTATAATCAGGTACTGACAAGCTCCAAGTTCATGCACAACAAGTTTCCCCTATACAGAGTATTCGGCACTATGCCCTGTAAACTGTATTCACCATCTATCACCTATCATAAAGAGTAGTCACCATCCTGCTGAGGAGCTGTCATAGAGAACACATGGTGAGATGGGGTGGGGAGAGAAAGAGGCAAGAAACACACAGAGAGAGAGAGAGAGAGAGAGAGAGAGAGAGAGAGAGAGAGAGAGAGAGAGAGAGAGAGAGAGAGAGAGAGAGAGAGAGAGAGAGAGAGAGAGAGAGAGAGAGAGAGAGAGAGAGAGATTGAAAGGGAGAGATTTAGAGAGAGGGAGCTCACCCAAATTAGCCAGATGCCAATCAGAGAGCAGCTGCCCTGAGGCTGCAGGGTGGGACGTGCAGAGAGGAGGGCTGAGGAGGGCTGAGGAGGGGGGTGAGTTTACAGCTGTTAACATATCATGTTTGACATCACCGCCTGCTCTGCACCCACTTCTCCATCTAGAGATTTATAGGCCTCTGGATCGCCCCAGGGCATCTTCCACCTTAAATTCCCTTTGTTCCACATAACTCCCTCTCCATTCCCTCATCTACCCTTTCTTTTCTCTCCTTTTCTTACCTCGTCATCGCTCCCTCCAGAGTGTGTGGAGCCTGTGATTATGGGCCAAGCTGGAGCGAGTAATGCTGAGTCAGCACGATGAGGGCAGGCAGACAGGCAGAGCCCTCAGCCATTAGCCAACTCACTCAGCCCCATAACCCTAACAAAGTCCAACCCCACCTATCTAGTGCACCCTCACCCCCACAACCCTGATGTATCACAGCCCCACCTTACCCCATAAACCCTCACCCCAGGCCTGAGCCAACACAGGAACCCCCTCTCCTACCATCCCCGTAGGCCCACACCACGCCTCTCATGTGCTTGCACTTTCACCGTAGTCATCCACCAGCTTAGTCCACCAGCTTAATGCACTAGAACCCCTTAGCAGAATCAGTGGAATGGTATCAAATACATCAAACACATGGTTTCCAGGTGTTTGATGCCATTTCATTTGCTCCGTTCTGGCAATTATTATGAGCCGTTCTTCCCTCAGCAGCCTTCACTGACAAACACACACACACACACACAAATACAGTTGAAGTCGGAAGTTTACATACACCTTAGCCAAATACATTTAAACTCAGTATTTCATAATTCCTGAAATTTAATCCTAGTAAAAATTCCCTGTCTTAGGTCAGCTAGGATCACCACTTTATTTTAAGAATGTGAAATTTTAGAATAATAGTAGAGAGAATTATTTATTTCAGCTTTTATTTCTTTCATCACATTCCCAGTGGGTCAGAAGTTTATATACACTCAATTAGTATTCGGTAGCATTGCCTTTAAATTGTTTAACTTGGGTGAAACGTTTCAGGTAGCCTTCCACAAGCTTCCCACAATAACTTGGGTGAATGTTGGCCCATTCCTCCTGACAGAGCTGGTGTAACTGAGTCAGGTTTGTAGGCCTCCTTGCTCGCACACGCTTTTTCAGTTCTGCCACAAATGTTCTATAGGATTGAGGTCAGGGCTTTGTGATGGCCACTCCAATACCTTGACTTTGTTGTCCTTAAGCCATTTTGCCACAACTTTGGAAGTATGCTTGGGGTCATTGTCCATTTGGAAGACCCATTTGCGACCAAGCTTTAACTTCCTGATTGATGTCTTGAGATGTTGCTTCAATATATCCACATAGTTTTCCTTCCTCATGATGCCATCTATTTTGTGAAGTGCACCAGTCCCTCCTGCAGCAAAGCACCCCCACAGCATGATGCTGCCACCCCCGTGCTTCACGGTTGGGATGGTGTTCTTCGGCTTGCAAGCTTACCCCTTTATCCTCCAAACATAACGATGGTCATTATGGCAAAACAGTTATATTTTTGTTTCATCAGACCAGAGGACATTTCTCCAAGAAGTACGATCTTTGTCCCCATGTTCAGTTGCAAACCATAGTCTGTCTTTTTAATGGCGGTTTTGGAGCAGTGGCTTCTTCCTTGCTGAGCAGCCTTTCAGGTTATGTCGATATAGGACTCGTTTTACTGTGGATATAGATACTTTTATACCTGTTTCCTCCAGCATCTTCACAATGTCCTTTGCTGTTGTTCTGGGATTGATTTGCACTTTTCGCACCAAAGTATGTTCATCTCTAGGAGACAGAACGCGTCTCCTTCCTGAGCGGTATGACGGCTGTGTGGTCCCATGGTGTTTATACTTGCGTACTATTGTTTGTACAGATGAACGTGGTACCTTCAGGCGTTTGGAAATTGCTCCCAAGGATGAACCAGACTTGTGGAGGTCTGCAATTATTTTTCTGAGGTCTTGGCTGATTTCTTTTGATTTTCCCATGATGTCAAGCAAAGAGGCACTGAGTTTGAAGGTAGGCCTTGAAATACATCCAATTGACTCAAATGATGGCAATTAGCCTATCAGAAGCTTCTAAAGCCATGACATAATTTTCTGGAATTTTCCAAGCTGTTTAAAGGCACAGTCAACTTCTGACCCACTGGAATTGTGATACAGTGAATTATAAGTGAAATAATCTGTCTGTAAACAATTGTTGGAAAAATGACTTGTGTCATGCACAAAGTAGATGTCCTAACCGACTTGCCAAAACTATAGTTTGTTAACAAGAAATTTGTGGAGTGGTTGAAAAACTAGTTTTATTGACTCCAACCTAAGTGTATGTAAACTTCCGACTTCAACTGTAAAGCTCATGGATGCCTGTTAATTACCAAAGCGTGTCCCCGTAAAAGGGGGGAGGGGTTAACTTTAGGATCATAGAACTACAGTTTGTGTAGATTAGATTCAGAGATTTCATTGTAGAGATCTGTGTCGGTTGCGTTATGAGCAGAGTATGTGATTGGGCAGTTGTGTTTTAGGTATGGAGTGAGGCAGGACAGAGAGTATGGAGGGATTGGAAGGAGGAAGGGGGAGAGGGTAGTGGAGCGGATAGAAGCGGGGAGGGAGAGGGTAGAGGAGAGGACACTCCCTCCCTCCCCTTCCTCCCCCTCTCTTGGTCCAGGTCCACAGCTCTATGTGTGGTCTGTGCAGGTCATGCTTTCAGACCACCATGGCCCCAGCCAAACCAACCTAACCCAACCCAGCCCAACCTGCATCTCTCTCCTGCCAAAACGTTGGCATGTTTTTGAAAATAGGTTCCAAAGTCAGCTGTTTGCTTGTCGTGACTATTTAATAAGTGTCGTCTGGATATGTCAAGTGCATCTGCTAAATGACAAGTGTAATGAAGTGTAAATGTGTAAAACTATCCCAGCCTTTTAGGTATGGAATGTGAATACCAAAGAGTTTGTGAGAGCAGTAGGCAATACTATACTGTACTGTACAGTACTGAGTGTGAGAGAAAGAGAGTGGGCATGTATAGCCCTGCTACTGTTCCTGCCCCGGCCACACACCCACAGCTTGTAAAAGTCACGACTGGTGTGAAAATAAAGGGCTGCTTACTGTGTTTATGAGCTCCAGCCCTCTACAAGCCTCTCCAGCTACCTGTGTGAAGTGAAAGTGTGCCGTTCCATGCTGCAGGGTTGACTTGATACCTCAGGCTCTCACTCCATTCTCTCTCTTTCTCTCTTTTAGGGTTGAAATTCTCTTTCTTTCATTCTTTCTCACCCAATCACTTTTTTTGTTTTTCTTGCTCTTTCTCTTCCCCCCTCTCTCTCTCTCTCTCTCTCTCTCTCTCTCTCTCTCTCTCTCTCTCTCTCTCTCTCTCTCTCTCTCTCTCTCTCTCTCTCTCTCTCTCTCTCTCTCTCTCCCTCTCTCTCTCTCTCTCTCTCTCTCTCTCTCTCCCTCTCTCTCTCCCTCTCTCTCTCCCTCTCTCTCTCTCTCTCTCTCTCTCTCTCCCTCTCCCTCCTTCTATCCTCGGCCCAGTTTGCTGTAGGCCAGAGACCCTGTGTCTGTGTCTCAATTCTGTTCCACATTTTCACCGGCCCATTACCCAGGACGATTCATAATGTTGTGTGTCTCCCTCACTAATAGTTGTATTTTGACAGCATGGCACACATCATAATGTGATTAGCTGTCCATGAATGGGCACCAGCGGGCAGCGTGTCACTCCTGCTTAACCCTAGACGTGTTGAGCTGGTGGAAAGAAACTGTAACACAATCACCTTCCAATGGCTGTAGGACTGTAACACAAAGCTGTTGTCATAAATCAGCTTGGAAATGGTTGGAAACGGTTATTCCGAGGCCTGGCAGCGACTTTGAAGCTGCTTCAAGGATAATGACAGTGTTAGGGCTCCGCTCTTCCTCTCCATGTTTCCCCAGCAGAGCTTTTCTGGGGCAGTGATTTGGCCATTTTAACTTTAGATTTACCTACCTAATTATTGTGTATAATGCTCTGCTCTGCTATGTTCTGTACCATGTCCCTTGTCCTCTGTAGCTCAGTTGGTAGAGCATGGCGCTTCAATGCATGGTTTTCAATTCTCGGGACCACCCATACTTTAAAAATATGCACGCATGACTGTAAAGCTTACCGTATGCTTCCCAGTTGAAACAGTTTGCGCATATAAATTATTATGATGACATTTTGTGACGTTTTGTTCATTTTGGTGTTCGGCAGCGTTTGGCAGTTTTCTTTTTGGTTGTTCGAGCAAACGTGTTTTTCTTGAGGCTTGTCGAAGTTCGGTATCCGAAGTCTATGCCCCTTTGTCGGTGATTGGTCAACAGTAAGGATTCTTCAATTAAGTGTTTGTTGTCATTCAACGACAGACAGTTTTCCTGCATTTATTTTACTTGAGAAATACTGCACCAAACGAAGTTAGATGTAAAATTAGATGTAAAATTGGGTGACTAAGACCTCCTCGGCAAAAACGACAACATTTATTACAGATTTCTTGAGTTATCTTAGATAAATTCGGACTATTTTGAGGAAGTGTACTTGTTGCATCTCTAGAGGGACAAACCGTAATATTGTCGCTTTTTTCTTGTTTTGCAAGCGAAGGTATTTTAAGGAAGTATGCGAGCAGAGACGTTCATGTGGCCTAGCCGAGTTCTGCTAGGAGCAAACCGAACCTACATGTATGTATGCAGACTCCTTTAGTCACTTTGGATAAAAGTGTCTGCTAAATGGCATATACTACATATTGTTATATTATACAGCCCTGCTGTAACACGGGGAGGATAGGGTTGATAATGTCAGCCAGTAAAACTTTAGGAGCCACACTCAGCCAGACTTTATGTGACTGCACTGAGGGGACTTCCCTGGGACTACTGCCCAAGCCTACCGTCTACCCTCCACCCTCCAGACTACCAGCCAATATCTCCCAATTTGTCCCCCAAAACGAGGCACTCTTCTGGGACAGGGTAGGCAAACCTGCTGGGTTGTCCAGTCCAGGACACAAGGCAGAAGTAAACCTTCCAGGGCTTGGGGGCTTAACCCACCCTGCTTCTACCGCTCTCCCTAGTCCCTCTCTCCAGACTGGGCTTAAGACCGCAGTGTGTCTGCCAGCTACACAAGCAGAGAGCCACGGCACAGAGAGGGGAGCAATGCCCTTGGAGTTACATTACATTAGCAGTCCATATAGTAACAGTACAGTACATACTGCTCTGCTCTGGTCTGTTCTGGAAGAGTCTTTTCTATTTCTAGTTATTTGACTGCCAGACTACCTGCAATAGCTAGCCGAAAATCCACATTACCTAGCAAGAGTGGAAAAGCAAAACATTTTTGGGAAATCAAAGTTTCAAGTTTCAAAAACTAGTCTTGTAATATCTAGGATAGGTCTACATAAACAGTGAGACCAGACATTTACATTTACATTTACATAATTTAGCAGACGCTCTAATCCAGAGCGATTTACAAATTGGACAGATCAGATCAGGGCTTACTGTACTGTAGATCGGTTCAGGTCTCCTTATTTGATGTGGACACCACTGTCATCAGAAGACTCTACAATGTCTGGTTCAATGAAAATGTTTTTATTAAATCAGGGATTTCCTCATTGTCTGATTCATTTTCAGAGTCAGAGAGCATGGCACGATTATCCTCCAGAAAGTAGTCCATCACAGCTTTTCCCCACTAATAATAATAACAGACGCTTTTATCCAAAGCGACTTACAGTCGTGTGTGCATACATTTTTACATATGGGTGGTCCCGGGGATCGAACCCACTACCCTGGCGTTACAAGCGCCATGCTCTACCAATTGAGCTACAGAGGACCACTGATCTTTGTCGATAGCGCTATTAACTTC
Organism: Coregonus clupeaformis; assembly: GCF_020615455.1. Classification (NCBI taxonomy): domain Eukaryota; kingdom Metazoa; phylum Chordata; class Actinopteri; order Salmoniformes; family Salmonidae; genus Coregonus; species Coregonus clupeaformis. The sequence continues at coordinate 9,591,325 of NC_059217.1, forward strand.
AGGGCAGCACCGTTGAGAGCAGTAGCAAAACTTTTTCAGTTCTTCATGATATCTTTTTTTTAAAGCAGCGGTAGAAAAGATTATCCAGACATACTGAGCAGCTCATGTTATAGACAGAAGCAAGCTACATGGCAGACCAATCCAAACTCATCTCTCAGCGAATCATGGCTAGTGGGAAGGTTCCTGTATTTGTCCATGGCTAAACCAACTAGGCTCGTAATTTAAAATGTTTATTCGTATTTACAGATGGCATACAAGTTTGTTATTAAGGCACATTAAAGTTCAAATGTTCCAGAAGGCATTTCTGCCAAAAAAAGCATTTTGATTAAAAATTGTTTTAAAAAATGTTGAAATGCCTCTCATGTGAAGTGCGACATACGCCTAGCTTCTTGAAACAGGGTCAGAATTGTGATTTTTTTTTGTCACTGGCCTACACACATTACCCCATAATATCAAAGTGGAATTATGTTTTTCAAAATTTTTACAAATTAATAAAAAATGAAAAGCTAAAGGTCTTGAGTCAATAAGTATACAACTCCTTTGTTATAGCAAGCCTAAATAAGTTCAGGAGTATAAATGTGCTTAACAAGTCACATAATGTGTTGCATGGACTTTTGAATGACTACCTCAGCTCTGTACCCCTCAGACATACAATTATCTGTAAGGTCCCTCGGTCGAGCAGTGAATTTCAACCACAAAGACCAGGGAGGTTTTCCAATGCCTCACAAAGAAGGGCACCTATTGGTAGATGGGTAAAAATTAAATAAAAGCAAACTTTGACTATTCCGTTGAGCATGGTGAAGTTATTAATTACACTTTGGATGGTGTGTCAATACACCCAGTCACTACAACGATACAGGCGTCCTTCCTAACTCAGTTGCTGGAGAGGAAGGAAACCACTCAGGGATTTCACCATGAGGCCAATGGTGACTTAAAACAGTTACAGAGTAATGGCTGTGATATTAGAAAACTGAGGATGGATCAACAACATTGTAGATACTCCACAATACTAACCTAATTGACAGAGTGAAAAGAAGGACGCCTGTACAGAATAAAAATATTCAAAAAAATCCATCCTGTTTGCAACAAGGCACTAAAGTAATACTGCACAAAAATGTGCCAAAGTAATTAACTTTTTGTCCTGAATACAAAGTGTTATGTTTGGGGGTGTAACAATGAAGCAGGTGAAACGTTTAATAAAACAACAAACATGCAACAAGACAGCGTAACAGTGGCGATATAGCATGACCACAGGAACAACACCGACTGATGAATGAACGTAAGGGAGGGTCAGATAAAGGGGAGGTAATGAGGAAGGCAATGGAGTCCAGGTGTGAATCATAATGATCTTCAGGTGCGCGTACGAATAGAATCCCAGGACCGGTGGTTAGTATTCCGGCGACGTCGCACCCCGGAGGGGAGGAGCAGGAGTAGATGTGACAAGGGCAAATCCAATACAACACATTACTGAGTACCACTCTCCCTATTTTCAAGCATAGTGGTGGCTGGATCATGTTATGGGTATGCTTGTAATCGTTAAGGACTGGGGAGTTTTTCTGGATAAAGAAATAAATGGAATGTAGCTAAGCACAGGCAGTATCCTACAGGAAAACCTGGTTCAGTCTGCTTTCCACCAGACACTGGGAGATAAATTCACCTTTCAGCAGGATAATAACCTAAAACACAAGGCAAAATCTACACTGGAGTTGCTAACCAAGAAGACAGTAAATGTTCCTGAGTGGCCGAATTATGGTTTTGTCTTAAATATGCTTGAAAATCTATGGCAAGACCTGAAAAATGTTGTCTAGCAATGATCAACAACCAATTTGACAGCGCTTGAAGCATTTTGAAATAATAATGGGTAAATGTTGCACAATCCAGGTGTGGAAAGCTCTTAGAGACTTACCCAGAAAGACTCACAGCTGTAATCGCTGCCAAAGGTGGTTCTAGCATGTATTGACTCAGGGGATTGAAAACGTATGTAATCAAGATATATTAGCGTTTTGTTTTTCATTACTTTTTCTCGCACTTTGACATTACAGAGTAGTTTGTGTAGATCATTGACAAAGAATGACAAATCAGTTTGAATCCCACGTCATAACACAACAAAATGTGGAAAAAGTAAAGGTGCGTGAATATTTTCATATTTTATAACATTTTATGGCCGACTACACCTATTGGTGTATTGTCGCCACCTACTGTATACATGGGGTATTGAAACAAAACATATTCCATTGCGGGAAGAGGGGTGGGGGACCCCACATAATACAACATTCAAGAATAAATCAAACAACCATCCCACTCCTTCAGTCAAATTCAAATCACATCCCTACACAGGCTCAGGTGCCTGTGATGACAGAGCATTCATCAACAGGATTCCTTATAATGCCCCAAAAAATGCTCAGCCGCACTCACAATGATGCCTATTTTCTCAGATTTCCTCTCAGTTTGCGCTGGGCAGTTGATAACCAAAGTAATAAACGCTACAAAGTCCACCTTCTTAACATGCAACATGTCAGGATCCCTCTGTTGACAAGGAACATCATCTTGTGTTTCTACTCCTACTACCATTACTTCTTCAACTTCACTCCTTTCTTCCACTCTTCTTAACGCCTCCAGATAGGAGACATTCTATACAGCCCTTATTCTTGCCACCTCCGTCTCCTTCACCTTAACAGGACACTTCAGAAATGTGGGTGCATGTTCACCACCACAATTGCAGCATTTAGGCTCAACTGGCATATAATACTCCTCCCGTCTACATACACTTGACACATGACCAAAGAATTTACATTTATCACACTGCATGGGTTTGGGGATGAAGGCTCTCACAGGGAATCTCATATAACCCAAATACACGTGAGAAGGGAGAGACTCTTCATCAAAAAACAATAGAATGGATGGAGTGGGCTTCTGCACACCATCTACCATGCGGGTCAGTCGTTGTGCACCAACCACTTGATCCAATTCTTCAAGCATATCCTTTGCATTTACTTCTAGCGCCACCCCAGAGATAACCCACTTGATAGGCGCCCTGCTCCGAAGATCCACACACAACACATTCCAATCTGACATCTTCTTGAGGTGCAAAGCTCCTTCTGTTCCATAGAAACACAAAGAATCAAAATAGGCCCACTTCTCATTATTGTCATCGACGTCACCTCATCCAACGCAGCCGAAATTTTTATAGAGACTTCAAACGGATCTCTCAGGTAACAAGTTCGATCCAAAACCCTTATTCCAACCAAAAAAGACTCAGAACTAGGTTTGCATTTACTAGTTTCCATTACCCATTTACTTCTCTTATATCCTTTATCATTCGCCACTGTAATCTAATTCTTCTCTCTCATCTCAACACACTATCTGATTCGAACATCCGCTTCCACCATTTTCCCAAACGCCACCTGCCGGCAACATTGCTGTAATCCACTTCTATGAATACTTTCTGAAGACACTGTATGATCTATACTTGGCATGTAGGTTTCTCACATATGGGTGGCACAAATTGGGAAATGGGGGAGGGGAATGGGAATGGTACAGTGCCTTGCAAAAGTATTCATCCCCCTTGGCGTTTTTCCTATTTTGTTGCATTACAACCTGTAATTTAAAGGGATTTTTATTTGGATTTCATGTAATGGACATACACAAAATAGTCCAAATTGGTGAAGTGAAATGAAAAAAATTACTTGTTTCAAAAAATTCAAAAAAATGAATAATGGAAAAGTGTTGCGTGCATATGTATTCACCCCCTTTGCTATGAAGGCCCTAAATAAGATCTGATGCAACCAATTACCTTCAGAAGTTACATAAACATTTAAATAAAGTCCACCTGTGTGCAATCTAAGTGTCACATGATCTCAGTATATATACACCTGTTCTGAAAGGCCCCAGAATCTGCAACACCACTAAGCAAGGGGCACCACCAAGCAAGCGGCACCATGAAGACCAAGGAGCTCTCCAAACAGGTCAGTGACAAAGTTGTGGAGAAGTACAGATCAGGGTTGGGTTATAAAAAAATAACAGAAACTTTGAACATCCTGTGGAGCACCATTAAATCCATTATTACAAAATGGAAAGAATATGGCACCACAACAAACCTGCCAAGAGAGGGCCGCCCACCAAAACTCACAAACCAGGTAAGGAGGGCATTAATCAGAGAGGCAACAAAGAGACCAAAGATAACCCTGAAGGAGCTGCAAAGCTCCACAGCGGAGATTGGAGTATCTGTCCATAGGACCATTTTAAGCCGTACACTCCACAGAGCTGGGCGTTACGGAAGAGTGGCCAGAAAAAAGCCATTGCTTAAAGAAAAAAATAAGCGAACACCAAAAGGCATTTGGGAGACTCCCCAAACATATGGAAGAAGGTACTCTGGTCAGATGAGACTAAAATTGAGCTTTTTGGCCATCAAGGAAAATGCTATGTCTGGCGCAAACCCAACACCTCTCATCACCCCGAGAACACCATCCACCATGTTTTTCATCGGCAGGGACTGGGAAACTGGTCAGAATTGAAGGAATGATGGATGGCGCTAAATACAGGGAAATTCTTGAGGGAAACCTTTCAGTCTTTCAGAGATTTGAGACTGGGACGGAGGTTCACCTTCCAGCAGGACAATGACTCTAAGCATACTGCTAAAGCAACACTCACGTGGTTTAAGGGGAAACATTTAAATGTCTTGGAATGGCCTAGTCAAAGCCCAGACCTCAATCCAATTGAGAATCTGTGGTATGACTTAAAGATTGCTGTACACCAGAGGAACCCATCCAACTTGAAGGAGCTGGAGCAGTTTTGCCTTGAAGAATGGGCAAAAATCCCAGTGGCTAGATGTGCCAAGCATATAGAGACATATCCCAAGAGACTTGCAGCTGTAATTGCTGCAAAAGGTGGCTCTACAAAGTATTGACTTTGGGGGGGGTGAATAGTTATGCACACTCAAGTTTTCAGTTATTTTTTCTTATTTCTTGTTTGTTTCACAAAAAAAATATTTTGTTTCTTCAAAGTGGTAGGCATGTTGTGTAAATCAAATGATACAAACCCACAAAAAATCAATTTTAATTCCAGGTTGTAAGGCAACAAAATAGGAAAAATGCCAAGGGGGGTGAATACTTTCGCAAGCCACTGTATATGCAAATGTAATACTGTAGTATTTAAATGTATTGTTTTTGCGGACTGTAGTGTTTTTGCGGACAATACTGGGCTCCCGAGTGGCGCTGCGGTCTAAGGTACTGCATCTCAGTGCTTGAGGCGTCACTACAGACCCCCTGGTTCGATTCCAGGCTGTATCACAACCGGCCGTGATTTGCCTAGTTAAATAAAGGTAAAATTAAAAATAGTATTTACTACCGTGTTTTTTTTCGGATAATACTGTAGTATTTACTATGGTATTCTACAGTACACTTCAACATTCTAAAGTAAGTACTACACATGATCGAGGGATACTACAGTGTGTAGTATAGTATTCTACAGTATACAACAGTTTACTACAGAATTCTATAGTAAGTACTGTAGTATTCTATAGTAAACCATAGTATTTCTTCATGTGGGTACCCATGTCTCACATTTCTCCTCTTGGTCCCACTGTTGGAAGGGGAGTACAGCTGAAAGCACACACCCTCTGGCTAGTCCAGAGGAGGGGAGGAGGATGGTCAAAGATGATTGAACCACCCCCTTTCTTCTTACTCTATGAGTGAAACAACATTCTCTCTCGCTCGCTCGCTCTCACTTGGCTGCTCTCTCCCTCTTCCTCTCCGTCTCTCTCTCTCTCTCTCTCTCTCTCTCTCTCTCTCTCTCCTTCTTAATCCCTATCTCTTTCTCTCCATTCCTCCATTCCTCGTGGTTTGCTAGACAACGCACCGTAATTGTGGGAATAGTTGGTAGATTTACCACAACTCAACTTAACCCAAATGTTGGAATCAAATACAAGAATTTGACTAAATTGTCTTTGTATTAGCTGTGTGTCCATGTGTCGTTTTTGGAACCGTCTCTTTCTAATCTCCTCTCCCTAACCATTTCAACGTAAATATTTGAGTCATTAATTGTTCTGGAACGTTCTTCACAGAACCTTGAGTTGGGCAGAATGTGGGCGGCAGCTTAGCCAAAAAAAATTAAGCTCCTTGGCTGCTCTTCGCTGCGTCATAGCACACACAAACACACACGAGCCTCGTCACAGAGGGAAGGAAAATAATCATTGTCGCTGAGGCGTGGTAAATTGAATTAAAGCAGCAGTGGGTAATGGTGGCTATCTTTCTGAAGGACCAGAGCTGTGTGATGTGGTTGTGGTTGGCAGGTCTTCAGAAAGAGAGTGCTTCAATATGGCTGTAATTGTAATTGTGTTCGAGGCTCTGGGCTCTTTAGAGGCAATCACTTGATGAGGGCTAATGGTGCAAGTGTAGCATAGTGGACTGTAGTACAGCTAGCCAGGGCTGTTCAACACAGCGGTCTGGTCTGGCTTAAGGAGGGAATAGGATGTTATGTTATTGTACCAGACCAGACCACTACAGAGCTATTATACAGAACCACCATTGTACAGACACACAACAACAACAACAACAACATGGAGTTCATGGCAGTCATTTGAAGACAGATAGAACAGTTAATGAAATGGATGGATGGAGGGAAGGAGGGAGGGAAGATGGAGTGGTGAGGTAAAACTGAATCGGAGAATATTTGTGTATGTGTGTGTGTGCATGTGCATGTGCGTGTGTACGTGTGCGTTGGAGAGACAATTTATAGCAGATGTTTAACTTTTAACTATGAAGTATGTAGTGTCCAGAGTCTTTACTCTAGCCCACCATTGGAACGATCAAAGTGAGGGACACAAACAAACAATAAGTTAATTGCCCCAGAAAGAGGAAGACCGTAGGGGTAAAACATTTTCATTAAAATTGGTCCCCCATGAAGAACAGGAAAAAAACTTCTTCCATCTTAAAAACACAGGTGGCAGTCAGTCTGTAATACAATATGGCCGACTTGGATAGTATATATGTTTTAAGCTGTGCAGAAATGACACTAAAAGTGTACTCTTCTACAACAAGGGCGTAAAGCTTTACGACACAGGAGTACATGTTATTGCTTTCTATTTTTCAACTCCAGACAGATTCATATATATAATCTCCTCTCTTCAAACACACACATGCATGCATGCATGTATGCACACACACACACACACACACACACGCACACACACACAATTTTGGACTTCCTCATTAAATCAAATAACTAAAGAATCCCTCTGTTCTATGCACCTCTCCTTTAGGCTTACTTGTTCCCAGACTGTGACGTTTGTAGTCTGCTCTGTGGCTGGGCCAAGCAGAGACTTCCAGGGATATAAAAAGAGAAATACAGTATATGTAGGATATATGTTGGTGTGGGCGGTGGGATGATGGGATCCTGCAGAGCTGGATTCATGACTGGCCCTGGTTAAAGCTGTTATCAGCTTTAATCTACAGCCGTGACACAGGGGAAAACTCAGAGACTCGACTCCACGCCAAGGATTTCATTGTTTTCAGTGCTGAGTGGAGAACAAGTCTGTCTTTCTCTCTCTCTCTGTCTCACTCAGTTTCTTACTCTCTCATTCTCTCTCTGTCTTTCTCTCTCTCTCTCTCCCTCCCGCCGTCCCTCTCCCTCTCCCATGTCTAGATGTCATGGAGCCATTTGGGCACTTTGTTGTTTTTTGTGTCCCTTTTTCACATGAAAAGCTCAAACGTTTAAACCTCATGTATCTGTGCTCAGCTGTTAGGGTTCGGGTTCAGCCCTACTGTTTGGACACCATAAAACTGGATACATCAAAGGCTGGAAGCCCTGAGTGGCCCTCTCCTCCCCTCTCTTCTCTTCTCCTCTCCTCTCTTTTCTTCTGTTTCGTTCTCTTCTCCTTTCTTCTCTTCTCTACTCTTTTCCACTCCTCTTCTCATCCTCTTCTTCTCCTCTCTTTTCTTCCCCTGTTCTCCTCTCCTTCTTCTCTGTTCCTTCTCTGCGACTCCCTCTCTCCTCATGTGTGACTGATTAAAAGATGGGACAGGAGGAAAATACCAGCTTTGTTTTTCCGGCTGCGGTGTTCCCGGCATTCCGAGGGATTTGTAGGTCTGAGCGCCCTTAGATCCCTGTGATCAATGGTACCCCTGAGATGGACAGATGGATTGTCCCTCCTTCCCTGCTCCACACCCCATCTCACCCCTTTCTCACCCCCTCCTTACCCAGATTCCAGATGAGTCTGACAGATTCCAGGTCAGTCTCAGTGGGTAGAGAGAGATACAGTTAGTCCATTGAGCTGCTGAGTGACTGGTCCTTTTCTCATCACAGTTGCCTCTCTGCCTGTCAGTCATTGACTAATGAAAAGACATAGTGAGGGCATGTGAAGTTATGGTTCCTCCAATGGGATCCTTTGTCTCCCAAATGGGATCCTTTGTCAGACAGATAGCACTGCGGGGATATTTGAGGTGTATCCTTCAAGCCATCCCATGCAGAGGCCTGTCTGCACACACACACAGCTGCGAGAGTGTAAAAAATCGGAGTAAGTGAAGAGCGGGTGGATCAGAGGTTCCTCTGGTATGGCTGAGGACTGTAGCCTAATGAAATAACGTAGAGCCTTAGCCCAAATCACAGTCAAGCCAAACAGACTTCCTAAAATAATACTTGGAGAACAATACAGCCATGCCATGCCTGCTAGTGATTTTACTCCGCTGGACTGATGCTCTGCAGAATGGCAGAAGTGTGTGTTGTGTGTGTGTGTGTGTGTGTGTGTGTGTGTGTGTATGTGTGTGTGTGTGTGTGTGTGTGTGTGTGCGTGCGTGTGTGTGTGTGTGTGTGCGCGCATGCACACCGGAGTACATGTGCGTGTGTGTGTCTCGTTCTGTATATGTGTGCGATTGCTATTAAGTGGTGGCGGCGGGGGTTTCGGTGAGTTGAACTATAGGCTTTGTTGTTTGAGTTCCCATAAACGCTGTCAGTAGTGTGTGTGTGTGTCAGTAGTGTGTGTGTGTGTGTGTCAGTGTGACGTCTGTGACGTGTGTAGCGAATGACGTGGGCTCCTCCAGATCAAGGTGATTCGTTAGGAGGGTCTCTGAGGAGACTGCAGATCCCATAATAGCGCTGCTGTATAACTGCAGCTGTGTGGGGTAAACTGTTTCAGATCTCTATTTAATTTCGTTAGGGCTTGATCCAGCTACATGTGGAAGCAATATTACATTCTACCGGTTTATCCGAAATTACTGCTGCTATGTGGACTTTGAGTTGTGTCTGTTCTGTTAGAAAAATAAATCCAAGGCTTTTAGCTGTGTGTGTAGTGGACACTGGGACCTGTCATACTTTTAAGACATTTCTTGTAGTGTTTTTTCTCCCTTTGATAGAACAACTACATTGAATTGAACTGACTTCACTCTGTTCTTTAACCCTGACTTCCATTGTCTCAGATTGAACATTCCAGATCTTACAGCCATCCAATCCCAACCCGTCATGGTCGGGATATTCAGTGGCTAATGTTTAAACAGGAGAGTGTCTGACTGAATGAATAACTGACTGTCTGGATGACTCAGCCTCACTGTCCTATCCTGTCCTGTCCTGTCCTGTCCTGTCCTGTCCCCAGTAGCCCCAGGCTGGCTCGCCCCCCTACTTCATGGTAGGGTGTCAGTTGATGTCAGTGGGCTGGCAGACAAGGAGACTGAGTAGGCTGTAAAAGTCATTAGTGTCTGGGGGGGGGGGGGGTGCAAGAGAGTTGAAGGGGGTGTTGATGTCATGGGAGGAGGGAGAGAGTTATTTAGGGCAGAGGTCTTGGTAAAAATGAATAATAGCCCCAGTTCTTAAGAATGCCAGCTTCAAGACAAATGGAATATGTAGAACCCTTTCTACACACCTATTAATACCTTCCTCCATCCTCCCTGTTTGGCTTTCCCGTTCTTAGAGAGTGCTTCTTAAATGATACCATAGAAACTATATAGTGTACTACTTTTGACCATGGGCCCAAAATAGTAGTGCACTATTGTACTGTATATAGGGAATAGGGTGCCATTTTGTTCAAAAGAGATGTGTTCCTAAACACTATCAAAACATTTATTCTAGTGTAGATTTAAGCGTCAGGTCGTGAACGGTGATGACGGACGCACATTCAAAAATCATTATTAACCCAGATGTTGGTGGCCCGTGTTTTAACGGGCGAGACCTTGACAGATTCAGAGAGAAACACGGTCAGATATTTTTACTCAGCGTTTAGCTACCCTTTAGCTACCCCTACTCCATTCGACAACTCACCACAAATCTGCTGAAACTCGACACACACACACACGTCAGTTCAACTTCCACTCCTATATAAGTCATGGTTGAAGGGGAGAGTGGGTGAGACAAAAAAAGAGAAGGAACGTTTCTGCAAGTGTGGATGAATCAAAGCAGGATGTCTCCCCTCCTCCTGTCCCTCCTCTCTCTCTCGCTCTCTCCCTCTTCTCTCTCTCTCTCTCTTTCTCTCTCTCTCTCTCTCTCTCTCTCTCTCTCTCTCTCTCACACACACTCATCCCCCTGCTTCCTAGACGTGAAACCGCAGGCAGGGCTGCTTTATTGGGTGAATAGTGACAGTGTTTCCTTGGGCCAGGGGCAGCAGGCAGGCAGGCCACGGTTAGAGAGACAGCCAGACAGACAGACAGACAGTGGGACATTCCTGCAGTCTAATTTATGAGCTCCTGGCTCTGAAGAGAAGATGTCTGGAACTGACTAATCCACACATTGGAGAAGTAGGAGAGGAGAAACAGATTGCATAAGACCTGTTGTAGCTTAGTCCTTCTCGCTCTGATTTCTCTCTCCTCAGCCACTGTTGTCTTTCTCTTCTCTTCTCATTTTCTCTCCACCTCTCTCTAGCTTCCTCCCTTCCTATGTGTTTCCCCAACTTTTTTGTCACTCTTTCACACATACATGAATGCATGCGCACACACACAGATCGCCCTTTGCTTGTATTACTGCTCACTGGAGACTTGAGAAAACAGAGGGGATGATAGGGTGGAGTAGGGTGGGCTCCTCTGGGATGGGGTTGCAGGATGGTGGGGGGGATGATGTCGGCTGGGGAGGGAAGGAGGGAGGAACGGTGGGAGATATCGGCTGGTGTGGGGTGCAGTATGGTAGGGGGATGATGTCGGCTGGGGAGGGAAGGAGGGAGGAACGGTGGGAGATATCGGCTGGTGTGGGGTGCAGGATGGTGGGGGGGGATGATGTCGGCTGGGGAGGGAAGGAGGGAGGAACGGTGGGTGATATCGGCTGGTGTGGGGTGCAGGATGGTGGGGGGATGATGTCGGCTGGGGAGGGAAGGAGGGAGGAACGGTGGGTGATATCGGCTGGTGTGGGGTGCAGGATGGTGGGGGGATGATGTCGGCTGGGGAGGGAAGGAGGGAGGAACGGTGGGTGATATCGGCTGGTGTGGGGTGCAGGATGGTGGGGGGATGATGTCGGCTGGGGAGGGAAGGAGGGAGGAACGGTGGGTGATATCGGCTGGTGTGGGGTGCAGGATGGTGGGGGGATGATGTCGGCTGGGGAGGGAAGGAGGGAGGAACGGTGGGTGATATCGGCTGGTGTGGGGTGCAGGATGGTGGGGGGATGATGTCGGCTGGGGAGGGAAGGAGGGAGGAACGGTGGGTGATATCGGCTGGTGTGGGGTGCAGGATGGTGGGGAATGTTGGGATGGAAGGCGTCTGTGGATTGTCATCAGTGGCTTCTCATTTCAAAGCCTGCGTGCAGACAGACAGGCTGAACTTCAAACTACACAGCATATATTCCAGATGTGGAGACTAGTGAAAAACACTGAATTGCCCTACATCTGTCTGTCTGCATCCCAAATGGCACCACATTCCCTATATAGTGGGTCTGTAGTAGTGCACAAAATAGGGGATATGCTGCCATTTGGGACTCACAATCTCCATAGACAGTCTAGAGCCACATACAGACCCTGTATATGGCAGTTAGGAGATGACAGTAGCTCTCCACTCAGGCATAGCCAGGGGACCTGCTGGCTTGCATTAAAGTATAGTTAATCATGGCATTTAAAGGGGCTGTGTAGTTCACTCCTCTCTCTTCTAAGGACCAGAGACCCAGAGTGGGTGGCAAGAGTGACCCAGCTAACATCCATCAAACCCCCCATGGAAGTCTAACCAGCATGGCCTGGGATTGATTAATCCAGTTTAAACTATCCAAAAGAATGGACTGCAATCTGAAGCAAACCAGTGCTGGGCAAAAACTATACTTTAGCCTAAATAAACAAAAGGAAAGGTCCACACATGGTATAATACTGTAATCTGAGTCAGAAAGAATGGTATTTGTGGGTTGGACAGGACAAAGTGATTATCATTTATAACTGAACCACAACTACTCATGTGTGTATTTATGCTTTCATAGATCTGGCAAACATTTAGATTGACACTGTTTTAGAAACCACATTTAGTTACTGTAGCTACAGGCAGAGTAGGGTTCCAGTAACATAACACTCAATTCCTCACTGTTCCTCTTCTCCTTTAAAGACACGGGGATTGTGTATATTACTGTGTGTGTGTGTGTGTGTGTGTGTGTGTGTGAAGGCAGAATGATTGTGTATATGACCCACCAGAGGATGGGTTTATTACTTTGAGAAGAACCCAGTGAGGTTGCGTAATGTGTGTATATAAAGACCTTATATAGAGTATATCCCTTCCCTATCCCTATGAGAGAACGCTGGTAGATAGATGGCGAGAGCTTTCTTTGGAAAGAAACAAAGTACTACATTGCGAGTGTTGTTTATAATTAGCCGGGCACAGAGAAGAGAGAAGGAGAGGGAAAATATATGACAAAAGAAACATCTTCCATATGCCCTCCTCCACTTCCCCTTTCCTTCTCTTCTTCTTCCCCTTCCTCTTCCTCTCCTCTTCCCCTCCTCTTCCTCTCCTCCCTGCTTGTTGTTTTATTGAAGCACAGAACCTCCTGACTCCTGGACATTTCGATTGAGGCGAGGGTTTGATCTTATTGGTGTCTTGACAGCCCTCACCCCTGGGGGGTATGGGGGAGGTAAGGGAGTTAAGTAGAGGACAGGTGAAGCCATGCCCGCATGTGTCCCCAATTACCCAGCTGGAAATGAAAGGGTGCAGCAGATTTAATGTGAGGTGCTTCTGTCAACGGGAATAAAATGCCTAATCAGACCTGGACCCACTGGCAGCTCTAACACGCACACACAGGCGCACAGGCGCACGTACGTGTACACACACACACACACACACACACACACACTTTACGTCCACCACCACTATCTACCATCTCGAACCTCGTTTCAACCGTTGTCACACGGGCTCTTCACACCTCCTTCTCTATCCCTCTAGTCTCCCCTTTGCCGTGTACTGAGCAAACACGTCTTCAGACCAGGCATTAGGAAGCCATCTTCCCTCCTCCAACACCCAATCCCACTCTTCTCTTAAGCCTTTTCTGGAGACCATTATGCTACTGTTTAACTGCGCATTATTATTAACAACTAGAGTCGTCGCCACATACTCTAGACCTATCATGTGAACAATATGGTGAGGTGCGTAGCGAAGACTCCAGGTGCCAGTAACTCCATGCACACCCAGCATTGGCCAACTCCTGCTCAACTAGATCCCAAAACGCTCTCACCCTCTCATTTCTCCCTGAAACAGTCTCGGCTCACCTCATACTAACTTTAGCTTTGCCACTCCATATCCTAGGGAAAAACTTTACTGAACAAAAGAGGCTTAAACACTCCACAACTCTTCCATATCCAATCCAGACGGCCCGCAATTTAGTAGCTGAATACTGCCATTGTTATGTCCTGCCAGAAATGATTTTGAGCAGACTTTCTCTCTGCTGTATGAGTCAGTCCGGCAGTAGTCAACACACGCTGTGTTGAGCCTGCCTCTGTGTGTGTGTGTGTGTGTGTGTGTGTGTGTGTGTGTGTGTGTGTGTGTGTGTGTGTGTGTGTGTGTGTGTGTCCGCTGTTCAGTAGTCAGCTCATGATGTGCGGAACCTGTGGCTTACTGTAGCAGACGAGTAACACTCAGCAGAACCATGCATATCCAAGCAGACTAATGTTGTTCTTTAATACAGCCGATCGATCACAGTCAGCTAAATGTTCCTTCCCCACCAGCAGCAGCAGCCGCATAGTAGTAGTAGTAGTAGTAGTAGTAGTAGTAGTAGTAGTAGTAGTAGTAGTAGTAGTAGTAGTAGTAGTAGTAGTAATAATAGTAGTAATAGTAGTAATAGTAGTAGTAGTAGTAGTAGTAGTAGTAGTAGTAGTAGTAGTAGTAGTAGTAGTAGTAGTAGTAGTAGTAGTAGTAGTAGTAGTAGTAGTAGTAGTAGTTGGATGGTGTGACTGTGTCAGAGATGTTAGGCTGTTTTAGTGGCTCGCCGTCGGGCCCTACTGAGTTTGGCCCCGTTCAAACCCTAAAGGGACAACCTTTTCAATTCAATTCAAAGGGCTTTATTGGCGTGGGAAACATATGTTTACATAATATAATAGATAATAAACAAAAGTGAAATATACAATAAAAAACTAACAGTAAACATTACACTCACAAACGTTTCAAAGAAATATAGACATTTTAAATGTCATATTATGGCTATATAAAGTATTGTAACAATGTGCAAATAGTTAAAGTACAAAAGGGAAAATGAATAAACATGGGTTGTATTTACAATGGTGTTTGTTCTCTGGTTGCCCTTTTCTTGTGGCAACAGGTCACAAATCTTGCTGCTGTGATGGCACACTGGTATTTTGCCTAATAGATATGGGAGTTGATCAAAATTGGATTTGTTTTTGAATTATTTGTGGGTCTGTGTAATCTAAGGGAAATATGTGTCTCTAATATGGTCATACATTTGGCAGGAGGTTGGGAAGTGCAGCTCAGTTTACAGCCCATTTTGTGGGCAGTGACATAGCCTGTCTTCTCTTGAGAGCCAGGTCTGCCTTCGGCGGCCTCTCTCAATAGCAAGGCTATGCTCACTGAGTCTGTACATAGTCAAAGCTTTCCTTAATGTTGGGTCAATCACAGTGGTCAGGTATTCTGCCACTGTGTACTCTCTGTTTAGGGCCAAATAGCATTCTAGTTTGCTCAGTTTTTTGTTAATTCTTTCCAATGTGTCAAGTAATTCTCTTTTTGTTTTCTCATGATTTGGTTGGGTCTAATTGTGTTGCTGTTGCTGTCCTGGGGCTCTGTGGGGTCTGTTTGTGTTTGTGAACAGAGCCCCAGGACCAGCTTACTTAGGGGACTCTTCTCTAGTTTAATCTCTCAGTAGGTGATGGCTTTGTTATGGAAGGTTTGGGAATCGCTTATTTTTAGGTAGTTGTAGAATTTAACGGCTCTTTTCTGTATTTGGATAATTAGAGGGTATCAGCCTAATTCTGCTCTTCATGCATTTTTTGGTGTTTTACGTTGTACATGGAGGATGTTTTTGCAGAATTCTGCATACAGAGTCTCAATTTGGTGTTTGTCCCATTTTGTGAATTCTTGGTTGGTGAGCGGACCCCAGTCCTCACAACCATAAAGGGCAATGGGTTCTATAACTGATTCAATTATTTTTAGCCAGATCCTAATTGGGATGTCTTGCCTTGTCTCTCAGATCGTTCTCTCAGATCGTTGTCTCTCAGCTTTGTGGAAGTTACCTGTGGTGCTGGTGTAACAGTTTTGCATCCGTCCCTCGCCCCTACCTGGGCTTGAACCAGGGACCCTCTGCACACATTGACAACAGTCACCCTCGAAGCACCGTTACCCGCCGCGCCACAAAAGCCTCGGCCCTTGCAGAGCAATGGAAACAACTACTTCAAGGTCTCAGAGCGAGTGACATCACCGATTGAAACGCTACTAGCGCGCACCGCTAACTAGCTAGCCATTTCACACCGGCTACACTGGCGTTTAGGCCGCTTCTCTCTCTACGCTTCTCTCTCTCTTTCTCTCTTCGCTCTCTCGTCTCTCTCTTCCTTTGCTGTCTTTCTCGTTACGTCTCCCAAATGGGGCTTTGGAATGCTGGAGGTTATTTTCCTAACCTTCAGTGGAAGAGGGATCTGGACTGCAGAGAGGAGAGACGCTCGCAGCCTGGCGTTGATTGACAGGGAAGAGTTTTTCGAAATACACAATGAGGGCTTCTGGTGTTCTTCTGGTCTCTCTCTCTCTCTCTCTCTCTCTCTCTCTCTCTCTCTCTCTCTCTCTCTCTCTCTCGCTCTCTTTCTCTCTCTCTCGCTCTCTCTCTCCCCCTTTCTCTCTCTCTCTCTCTCTCTCTCTCTCTCTCTCTCTCTCCTCTCTCTCTTTCGCTCTCCCTCTCTCGCTTTCCTTCAGTGTTGTCAAAGCCATGCTGGAATAAGAGTGGAAGAAAACAGGCAGTGTAGTTTTTCCTGGAAATAATCCCTGTGTCTGTCTGGATCTGGTCCTGGATCAGTTTCATGTGGATTATGTGTGGAGCTGCATGCCTTAAGGGCAGGCCTGGGGTCAGATGACAGAGTGTAACAGAGGCTCAGTGTCTCAGGGGACGTCGTAAACAGACAGGTGTTTCCTGGTCCCGTGCTGAGAGGGTAGGTCTCACAGGCCATTCATTCTGATCTGGAGACAGTTTTCAGATATTGAGAGATCCTTGAAGTGTGTTTCGACATTTGATATATACCATTCTAATATAGGCCTTATAGATCATTTGAATGAAATGCTGTTTTGTTATATATTGATATACAGTTCCTTCAGAAAGTATTCACATCCCTTGACTTTTTTCACATTTTGTTGAGTTACCAAGTGAGATTCAAATTGATGTAATTGTCATTTATTGTCTGTAATGTCAAAGTGGAAGAAAAATTTATGAAAAATAAAACACTAATATATCTTGATTACATAAGTATTCGATCCCCTGAGTCAATACATGTTAGAATCACCTTTGGGAGCGATTACAGCTGTGAATCTTTCTGGGTAAGTCTCTAAGAGTTTCCGACACCTGGATTGCGTAACATTTGCCCATTATTATTTTCAAAATTTTTCAAGCTCTGTCAAATTGGATGTTGATTATTGCTAGTGTGACGAGTACTGAGGATACGAAGAGGCAGGACACAGATGCAGGAATCAACAATGTAAAGGTTTATTAACAATCAGAAAGAGAATAACAAAGAGCGCGTAAACAACACGACGCTAACAATTACACACAACAATGAACGAACAGTCCAGGGCTATATAATGGTGGTGATGAGATGATGAGGTGCAGGTGCGCTGGAGGTGATTAGGGTGCGTCGGGTTTCCATTCCTGTGTTTGCCGAGGTGGTGCACTCAGACCGGTGGCTCAGTAGACCGGCGAATCAGAGCGCCGGAGGGGAGCAACGGGAGGAGACGTGACAGCTAGACAACCATTTTCAGGTCTTGCCATAGATTTTCAAGCAGATTTAAGTCAAAACTGTAACTCGGCCACTCAGGAACATTCACTGTCTTCTTGTGTATATTTTGCCTTGTGTTTTAGATTATTGTCCTACTGAAAGGTGAATTTATCTCCCAGTGTCTGGTGGAAAGCAGACTGAACCAGGTTTTCCTCTAGGATTTTGCCTGTGCTTAACTCTATTCCATGTCTTTTTTTTCCTGAAAAACTCCTCAGTCCTTAACGATTACAAGCATACCCATAACATGATGCAGCCACCACTATGCTTGAAAATATGGAGAGTGGTACTCAGTAATGTGTTGTATCGGATTTGCCCCAAACATAACACTTCGTATTCAGGACAAAAACTGAATTGCTTTCCCACATTTTTTTGCAGTATTACTTTAGTGCCTTGTTGCAAACAGTGCAATAATAACTTCACCATCCTCAAAGGGATATTGAACATCTGCTTTTTTATTTTTACCCATCTACCAAAAGGTGTCCTTCTTTCCGAGGCATTGGAAAACCTCCCTGGTCTTTTTTTTTTTTTTTTTTTTTGGGGTAATATTGCAGATAGATTGTAACTTCCATCAATGTAATTGTCTGCATCACTTCCAATCCCCCATGTTTTTTATATATATACTCCCCTTTATTACTTTTCAACCCCGCCATCCTTTCCCTACTTGGGGTAAATTAGTGAACAATGCCCAGGCCTCTACTTCCAGCCTATACTTACTATCTACACCTTATGGACACAGTCAATTTTACAATAATTATATTTTATTTGTTTTTGCTCCTGAACTTCTTCTACTCTCAACCTCTCCGATCATTTTCATTATGTCCATCCGGTTTGCTTCTATATGCCATATCTTTCTAACTGTGCCTCCCTGGTCTTTGTGGTTGAATGTGTGTTTGAAATGCACTGCTCGACTGAGGGACCTTACAGATAGTTGTATGTGTGGGGTACAGAGATGAGGTAGTCATTAAAAATCATGTTAAACGCTATTATTGCACACAGAGTGAGTCCATGCAACTTATTATGTGACTTCTTAAGCACGGTTTTACTCCTGAACTTATTTAGGCTTGCCATAACAAAGGGGTTGAATACTTATTGACTCAAGCTTTTCATTTTTTATATACATATATTTTATTTTTTGAAAAACATAATTCCCTTTTGAGATTATGGGGTATTGTGTGTAGGCCCGTGACACAAAATCTCAATTTAACCCATTTTAAATTCAGTCTGTAACACAAAATGTGGAAGAAGTCAAGAGGTGTGAATACTTTCTGAAGGCATTGTATACTGTACCTATAGTCAATCCAATATTTTCCATATTTGAAAAACGAATGAAGTACAGTAAAATCCCTTTGTCCATCAGTAAAGAGGTCTGTCAGTCTGTCTCTCTCTCTACAGCTGGCTGTCATTTTAGGACAGACCCTGTTGGGGGCTCTGACAGCCCAGTAAAAAAGAACAATACTGGGTGTGAGGTAATGAGAGTGCTGACAAGTGTGTTTGTGTGTGCCTGCATATGTGTGTGTGTGCGCCAGGAAGACACACTGATGAAAGACAAGTCAGAGGGATTGTGGTTAATAATAATGGAACATTTCTCCTCCAATTACAAATCATCTTGCTCAACTCTCAGAATACATTAATCAAATTCTAATCAAAGCTTCAGATTATATAGTCATCTCTAAATTACTAGAGAGTGTTCTGTCGCTGATTGTTGCACTGAAGATTAATCATGAACTGATTTACAAACAAAGGCAGAGATTCAAATCACAGTGGAAATTCAAAAATTCCGATCAGCATACGGAATGGTTTTGGAATTGATCCCAGTCTCAGGTCATCATGATGTCTAAATCTAAATGATATTTAAATCCAGTCATTTTATCCTGGGCTTCCAAGATTCCCATCTGCCCTGCCCTCTCCATGGGATAGATCAGCAGGGAGGAATCCAGGAATTCTCACTATGATCCCATGGGATATTATCTGTCAGTGGGGCGTGTTGTACGCATGCAACGACAGACAGACAGGCAGGCAGACACAGACAGACAGACACACCCTGCTGCTTCAGATGACGTCAGGATTTCAGTACTGATCAGATTTCCACGCATCACACACACACACACAGGCACACAAAAAGGCACACACAAAAACACAAACACACACACTCCTTCCTGTGTGTCATCCTGTCAAGGGTAAAACAAATAAGCTCTACAGTAGGTGCTAACGTGCCTGTGCCATTTCTGACTAGGCGCCCCTAAATCTGTCGTAATCCGAACCCAGGGGGTACAGCTACGCCGTGAGCCCTGCAGTCATTAAACCGTAAGGCAACCCCTCGTCTATGACACGGTACACGTCTCTCTGTGACATGCTACATGTCTGGACAAACAGAGTTGTCTGAACGTGGCACCAGACTGTAATGTAAACAGCGTGATCCTCTAATGTGGTCTGCAGGAAATGCTAACACGCTAAGCTAATAATGGGGGTGGGGGGAGTTGGATGGGGATGTGGGGGGGTAGTAGTGTGTGTGTGCATGCGTGTGTGTGATTGACTGACCATCAGAACGAGCTAGTACTGGGATTCAACCCCCATTATGGGTTTGACAGAGCCACTGACTGACAGAAGGGACTTTTAAATGTTGTGGACATTCTGGAAACAGCCATGAAGTGGGCCACAAATGTCAGTTTGGGTTTTTTACAGAGAGATGGCAAACTTTCTGTGGGCAGCAGACTGCTGTTTTATGCAACGTTTCACCACTGGTTGTCATGTTCAGTTCAGTTCAGTATGTTAGTGCTGGATTTGTCTCTCACTTATTCTTTATTTTCCCGCCTTTCCTGTTGTTTATTCTGTTCTTCTGAAAGGGCCTTGTTGTACACCTTCTGTCTCTCCTCCGTACCTCGTTCACTGACCTGTACAGCCTTCTCTCTCTCTCTCTCTCTCTCTCTCTCTCTCTCTCTCTCTCTCTCTCTCTCTCTCTCTCTCTCTCTCTTCCTCTACCCCTCTGCTTTTAACTCTCTTTACCTCTCTCTTTCGCCCTATCTCTCTCTTTCCCTCTCTCTCCCTCTCATTCTCTCCCTATGGTGTTATTGAGTTACCGCTGTGCTTCCTGTGATGGGACAGGGGGGTCAGTTAGTTCCTGTGTTCCGCTGCCTGTGGTGCGTTCAGGTGAACACTGTATCCCTGGGCTGTTCCTCTTTCATTCTGCAATGCTTGAGTTGACCAGCCAAGTACTACACTGCAACTAATACCCCTCAACACACACACGCAAACACACACTCTCACACACACACACTACTCAGTCCTTACCCACCGCCTCCATCCTCATCTCATCCTCCACCTTCTCACGTTCCATCACGAAGGTGAGAGCGTCATTGTTTTTCCTTCTCTCTTTCCTCCTGCTCCTTCTGTGGCCATGTGTCTCTCAGGCAGGCGTTCCTGTGTTGCTCGGGCCTGGTCTGTCCAGTGTAACCGTTATTCATATCAGGACAGTGACAGTGACAGTGGAGCAGAGCTCCCACCAATACAAACCTGCTCAGAGCAGAGTGAGACCAGAGTCCACCTCACAACGCGCAGTTTACGAGCGCCTTCATCAGCTCTGTGTTTTCCCCCTCTCCTCTCTTCATCCCTTCTTCGTGAAAAGTCTTTATTCTCTCCTCCGAAAGCTTAATTACTCAAATCATTAATGAAGGCAGTTTGAGGCAGTTTGAGGAGCTGTAGGCTACATGGCTGCAGTCTCTGGACATATGCACAGTGGCACACCCCTCCAAACACTGCAGCCCATCCTGCACCCACTCTTCTTTAACGATGACTGGTTTTCCAGAGAAGTGTTTAAACTTCCATCTCCATGCCAGCATTCCACTAGGACACGAGGAGAGAGAATCTGGAGAGAGGACATATCCCGGATCAACGTTGCACAACCCACTTCTAATGCGAAAAACCGATGGCCAGTTAAGATGTTGGTTTGTTATTCTTCCTGGGTATTATAGGATACCCCTCAATTGAATAGTTACATTATTCAGCAAATATGAGGGGAGGAGAAGCTAGGGATCCCTTAATGATAATGTAGGAGAGCTGATCCATCAACCACATACACATACACATACACACACACACACCGCATGAAGGACATGAGACCCACATCATACGATCATATTAGCCGCCATCCATATCCACATTTCTGATTTTATTGTATTCCTCTATTCCCACCTTGGCTGACACTCTGTCTGTTCTACTTGTTACAACATCACATGTGGTGCTTTCACAGTAGAGCTGCATAAAATCTGAAGAAAGTATTTTTATAGAATAAGCTCACGTCGCTGTGCGATTTTATTATCATTATCTAAATACAGCTGGAGGGATCAGACATGTTGCTCATGGAATATAGTGTGAGAGATCTGCCTGATGAGATGCTCTGATGTGAGGTGGTAGCCTGTTTGAATACTGAGACCACTGCTGCAGAATCCAAGAGGAGAGCTTAATTTACGTACTGTATCTCTCACATCATCCGAAGCCAAATGTGCTACAAATGCAGTTTATTTGATCGTGTTCAATGACTGAGGTATTACAATGGTTTCTTTTTCCACACTTAGAACAAAAGGAAAATACCTCTATTAACTTCTTCCGACAATCAAGTATTCCATTGTACATTTTAGCGTACCTAAGTGAATCAATCTGATTCCAGCAGGGTGTGTGTGCGTGTGGTATGTGTGTGCGAGTGTGTGTGTGTATACAAGCTTGAGTGTGTGCGTCATGGTTGTGTATGCGTCTTATGTTCATGCGTGTGTCGTGTGTGTGTATGTGTACGTAGCGTCACCTTGCCACACCTGCAGTAACAGCAGAACCACTGAACCAGAGTCAGCTGTTTCCTTTGTTTCCCGACCTGAATTTTTGTTCTGTTTATGTTTCATCCTTGCTGGTCCAGGATCAGCCACTGTGACCGGCTCTAACCAGGCCCTATTTTTAGGCCTTCATTAGCAAATCTCCAAATTACCCTGCAATTTCCCAGATATTTCTTGATTGTGTAATGACGGGGGTTGGGTTGGGGTAGCTTGCAGATGTTCTCTAAACGGAGGAGGGATAACAGGGCCTCTCATCTGGTTTGATATTACCCGGGACGGACCAGACGGGATAGCTTTTCCTTAAACTGGCCCCCTTTACAGGCCCCTCTATAGTACACTTACCTAGCCGCCCTCTCCTCTTTCTTCCCTCTCCTCTTTTCTCCCTCTCTCCACTTCCTCTGTAGGGTCCTCACCTGGCTCCGCTTCACTGGCTTCACTGTGTTAGGAGAGCCAACGGGCCGTGACTCCTCTCTTCTCTCTCATCTTTCCCTTCTCCCCTCTTCTTTTCTCTCTCCTCCCTCCCCTCTCACCTTTCCTCCTTCTGGAGTTTTCTTAATATGATTAAATCACAAAAACTGGTCTACGTTATAACTCACAAGACAATGTTTGTAGTTTCATTAGTTAGGGTAAAACTACAACTCCCTTCCAGATCGAGCACCCACAGCAGTATCACCAACCCCCACAAGTGTGAGTGGGGCTAACTGCCTAAACATTCCACCAACACTCATTTTAATGTGTTGAATTATACCTGATTAAAATGTTGTGGTGTTTTTTACAGTCATGTTAATGTAACAGTGTTTATATCAGAGTAGGCTGGTGGGAGGAGCTATAGGAGGATGGGCTCATTGTTATGGCTAGAATGGAATAAATTGAACAGAGTCAAATGTGGTTTCCATATATTCAATGTGTTTGATACCGTTCCATTTATTCCATTCCAGCCATTACAATGACCCCGTCCTCCTATAGCTCCACCCACCAGCCTCCTCTGGTTTATAGCCATGTTATATAGCAGCATAGCCTCATCTCATCAGCCTGCCTGTCTGCCTGCCACACTAACAGGTGCAGCAGGCCTACACCATGCAGCCTCATTAGCCCAGGCTAATTTCATGACACTACGCTGAGCTGCACTGGGCTCTTTAATTCCTCCCAACATGCCACACATTCAACCGCAGATTATCACCCAATTAACACCTCCCATTCAGTCCCACCACAGCTCTCATAGGTCCTCTACAGACTCACACTCTGCCACTCCACTCTCACTGCCATGTCCCTCTGCGCTGAACCCAGCTGGCACAGCTGCTGTTAGTAAAATGTAATAAATGCAGGGGCGCCACTTTGGTTTTAGAATGTTTTGGGGCATCTAAAGCTAATTTCCTGCATTTTTACACATTCCAATATGCCGTCTCTATTTAGAACAAAAAGTAAGCAAAAATGCCAACAGTCATCAAGCTAGGTAAGAGATCATTATGAAATATGTATATAAATATAACTAGATCAAAGGTAATTCAATAATAAATATTGTGTTGCACCTTTAACCAATAGCCTAAGAAATGAACAACTCTTGAAAAATACAAAGACTTTTGATTGTCTTTATTGACATCCTCAAATCAAATGTCAGCCAGACCGACCAGCCAGCCTGCATGTCCGACCCCCACCAGTCTAGTCAATAACTCAACTCCCAACACAATTTAGTTCCCAGTTCACACCTTTAATTATTGTAATTCCCAAGGGAAAGGTTTGGAAACAAAAAAAAACACACACCTCAAATATACATTAACAAACAGAAACAGCAAATCCTCCATATAATTAATCTCATAGGACTAATAGTACTGTAGAGCTCTTTTTACTTGCACACAATATAGCTGGGTCGCCCCATCCTGTCCCTAGGGGTCCACCACCTTGCAGCGCCCCAACCCAACACACCCCACTCAGCTTTAGGATCTTAGTGAAACATTCATTATTGGTTTCGGGTGTGTTAGGCCAAGGCCAGAGTGACAACCAACAGTATGGCAGACCCCCAGGGCCAGGAATGAGCAGCCCAGCAGCTAGGGATTGCCGAAATAGGTATCTCCCCTGACGTGGGCATGTTTACAACAGACTTCTTTAGTTGTACTGTATTCCATATAAGGCATCCAGACCTTATGAAAGTTGCCCAGTATACCCTTAATCCTGTAATAAATCAAATCTAGTGATACATAACTTGACATTGTGGGAGGATAACCAACATTCCAATTAATGGCAATGCATTACTTAGCCGCAATAAATGCCAGGTTAAACCGTTTCTTCAGATAAGTCTCTAGTATCAACATTTCCATGCAAACAAAAACAGGGAGAAGGGAGAATCTGTAGACATGCTGAGATAAAAGTACATACTCTTTGCCAGAATTCAGCCAGCCTTCACAAGACCATAACAAATGCCCACCTTTTGTGTTTTACACCTCCAGCAGAGGAATTACATTTCTGAGTGCATGTAATTCAGTTTCACTGGCATATACGTTCTGTGAATGGTCTTAAACTATAGTAATTTATGTCTGAGATGATATGAACATGACTGGGCATTCAAACATATCTGTATCCATTCATCATCATCAATAGCGTCTCCCAGGTCTTCCTCACATTTTTATTTTACATGTTTTGTGTCATCGGGAAAAGCCTCTATCAATCTTTGATACAGTTTGGAAATCAACTTTGGAGGTTTGTCAAACTGCCTTAAAATAGCATGCACTGGCATGTCCAGTGTTTGTTGCACAGAGAGAATAAAGTGTTGTATCTGCAAAAATTCACCTCACCTCTGTCACAGACTGGTCTTCCCTGGCTGCCTGACCCTGCTGGGACCCCTGTCACCATATGATCCTGCTAAGACATGATGAGCATAGTGTTGTGTATTGACTACACTAGAGCTGCATTCCCGCGGGATGCCTGCAGGACCTGCAGGTCCCGACAGAGATCATTGCAGCGCTGTCAGCATTTTTCATGCTGTGGGCGGTCAGAAAGACGACGCAGAATTTGCTGCTTCAACTTCAGTAGCCACCTTTCCTAGTTGGGCTTGAGAGTATTTAGTCAGCCACCAATTGTGCAAGTTCTCCCACTTAAAAAGATGAGAGAGGCCTGTGATTTTCATCATAGGTACACGTCAACTATGACAGACAAATTGAGATAAAAAATCAAGAAAATCACATTGTAGGATTTTTTATGAATTTATTTGCAAATTATGGTGGAAAATAAGTATTTGGTCACCTAAAAACAAGCAAGATTTCTGGCTCTCACAGACCTGTAACTTCTTCTTTAAGAGGCTCCTCTGTCCTCCACTCGTTACCTGTATTAATGGCACCTGTTTGAACTTGTTATCAGTATAAAAGACACCTGTCCACAACCTCAAACAGTCACACTCCAAACTCCACTATGGCCAAGACCAAAGAGCTGTCAAAGGACACCAGAAACAGAATTGTAGACCTGCACCAGGCTGGGAAGACTGAATCTGCAATAGGTAAGCAGCTTGGTTTGAAGAAATCAACTGTGGGAGCAATTATTAGGAAATGGAAGACATACAAGACCACTGATAATCTCCCTCGATCTGGGGCTCCACGCAAGATCTCACCCCGTGGGGTCAAAATGATCACAAGAACGGTGAGCAAAAATCCCAGAACCACACGAGGGGACCTAGTGAATGATCTGCAGAGAGCTGGGACCAATGTAACAAAGCCTACCATCAGAAACACGCCGCCAGGGACTCAAATCCTGCAGTGCAAGACTTGTCCCCCTGCTTAAGCCAGTACATGTCCAGGCCCGTCTGAAGTTTGCTAGAGTGCATTTGGATGATCCAGAAGAGGATTGGGAGAATGTCATATGGTCAGATGAAACCAAAATATAACTTTTTGGTAAAAACTCAACTCGTCGTGTTTGGAGGACAAAGAATGCTGAGTTGCATCCAAAGAACACCATACCTACTGTGAAGCATGGGGGTGGAAACATCATGCTCTGGGGCTGTTTTTCTGCAAAGGGACCAGGACGACTGATCCGTGTAAAGGAAAGAATGAATGGGGCCATGTATCGTGAAATTTTGAGTGAAAACCTCCTTCCATCAGCAAGGGCATTGAAGATGAAACGTGGCTGGGTCTTTCAGCATGACAATGATCCCAAACACACCGCCCGGGCAACGAAGGAGTGGCTTCGTAAGAAGCATTTCAAGGTCCTGGAGTGGCCTAGCCAGTCTCCAGATCTCAACCCCATAGAAAATATTTGGAGGGAGTTGAAAGTCCGTGTTGCCCAGCGACAGCCCCAAAACATCACTGCTCTAGAGGAGATCTGCATGGAGGAATGGGCCAAAATCCCAGCAACAGTGTGTGAAAACCTTGTGAAGACTTACAGAAAACGTTTGACCTGTGTCATTGCCAACAAAGGGTATATAACAAAGTATTGAGAAACTTTTGTTATTGACCAAATACTTATTTTCCACCATAATTTGCAAATAAATTCATTAAAAATCCTACAATGTGATTTTCTGGATCTTTTCTCATTTTGTCTGTCATAGTTGACGTGTACCTATGATGAAAATTACAGGCCTCTCTCATCTTTTTAAGTGGGAGAACTTGCACAATTGGTGGCTGACTAAATACTTTTTTCCCCCACTGTATATACATACGAATTAGGGGAATGAGCACCAGGTGTGTGTGATTGACAACATGACAAGTGGAGTGATGAGAATGGGATCGGCAGTAGCTAGTACTCCGGTGACGACGAACACCGAAGCCTGCCCGAACCAGGAGGGGGGGCAGCCTCGGCGGAAGTCGTGACAGTACAGTTGGGTTTGGGACCAGTTCTTGCGGTAGCGGGTGGGAGTCGGACCGAAAGCCTGAGGGTGCAGGCGGAAGCGGGATGAAGAAATCGGTCCCGTGCACCATGACAGTGAAGCCTGTAACGTTAGAGCTGTTTATTACTGTGTCAATGTGAAAGTTAGGAAATTAGCTAGGGAAACTGACAGATCAATAACGGTATATTGCCATACTGACTAATAAAACTCACATTGCACTGAAAAAAACGTCAGAATATCAACCTTCAATCATTTGGCTGATGGTTTCATCATTTGATTCAGTGTGATTGAGACAAAAAGAATAGCTAACGTTAGCCAATTTTTGGCCAACCTACTCTCTCTAACTGTACATCAACTGGCAAAAGCTGGCGAAGTTAATTTAGAGACAAAACAAAGGCTACAAAACATTTCCATACAAACAACAGCTGTTAGATAGTAATAATAGGCGCCTCATATCGGTATCTGACAGATAACTAGAGACTAGAGCTGACCTGGCTGTGGTAGCTACTAGCTAGCATAGCTTATTCATTCACCTCAGTTGAGAGGAGATTAAACATTAGCTAAAGTTACATGTCAGTTACAATACTAACTGAGCACTGCGAATAAACACAAAAATGCAATTTAAGAATGTGGGGGGGGGACATGACCCCTCCATCCACAGTGAAAGTTGCGCCCCTGCATATATGTGTTATTTTAATCAGGACATTTATAAAAATGAGACCTTGCTAATGTTGTGTTTGATTTTGATTCTCATATTTTGCTACTGGAGGATAGTGTACAGTATACTGTATGATATATGATAGATAGGACAGTGAAGTGAGTGAGTACACTGAGTCTGTTTGAAAGGTTCTGGTGAGCAGGGGTGGCTCCAGTAAAGTTACATACAGTACAGTCTGAGGCTGTGACAGAGAAGGCCCATGTCTGTCTGTCTGTCCGTCTGTCAGCAACCTGTCCATCCGTCAAATTAAAGAAACACAGTAACCTGCAGAGAGGCTGTGGGAGTCTGTCCCATTAAACACACTCACTCCAACATGGCTGTGGGAACTCACTTCATCACAGAGAGACACACAGATAGAGGGAGAGAAAGAGAAACATGAGAGAGAGTGTAGAGAAAGAGTGGCTGAAAGATAGGGGTGCAGTGAGAGGGAAGAAGTGGAAGTCTGGAGAAAGGGTGGTAATCTGTGTGTGTGTGTGTGAGAGAGAGAGGGCGAGAGTGAGAGAGAGAGAGAGAGAGAGAGAGAGAGAGAGAGAGAGAGCGAGAGTGAGAGAGAGAGAGAGAGAGAGAGAGAGAGAGAGAGAGAGAGAGAGAGAGAGAGAGAGAGAGAGAGAGAGAGAGAGAGAGAGAGAGAGAGAGGGCGAGAGAGAGAGAGAGAGAGAGAGAGAGAGAGAGAGAGAGAGAGAGAGAGAGAGAGAGAGAGAGAGAGAGAGAGAGAGAGAGAGAGAATATCCCCCACCCCACTGCTTCTGCCTCCTGCTGTAAACTCACTGTTTATTGTCCAGTGCAGAGATATTACATTGGACAGATATCATCTCTTGGCCTGTGGACAGTGGATGTGAATAGTTTACTCTGCCTGCAGCCTAATATCTGGTTATGAAACATAGTTTGAGTCACAAATGGCACCCTATTCCCTATATAGTGCACTACTTTTGAAAAGGGTCCCATAGGGAAAAGGGTACCATTTGGGATGCAGGCAGAGAGGAGAGTTGTCTGTCGTCAGGTATTAATAATATTGTAGCCTACTGGGGCATGACTCTATGATGTTCCCTATCTGATATTACTGGCCTCTGGCCTTCAGTAATAACATTAGTATTATTACCCAAGGATGAACTGTTTTGACTGTTTTTATCTGTTTTCACCTATGCCACTCTGACAATGACATTGCTCATCCATATATGTATATATTCTTATTCCATTCCTTTACTTAGATTTGTGTGTATTAGGCTTTCGTTGTGGAACTGTTCGATATTACTTGCTAGATATTGCTGCACTGTCGGAACTAGAAGCACAAGCATTTCGCTACACTCACAACAACATCTGCTAACCATGTGTATGTGACCAATGCATTTGATTTGATTTGATCTCTTCATTTAAAATGTAAAACTCACTCAAGAGGCATCAGGGGGTGTCTGAAGTTTGCTTTTCTCTCTGTCTGTGGAACTGACTAATGTCGAGTGATACCACGATACCCCGATGCCACTTCATTTTGGGTCTCAGTAGAGCCTCATAACCAGCCATCAACATGTCTTGAGACATCTTGAGACCCAGGTGATGGCTGGGTATGCTTATAGCAGTAGTACTTCAGATAGAAACAACCCACTAACCATATGATCTCTCCTCTCTCTACAGGGTTTGAGGACCCCAGTGTGGTGGCCTCCTCCACTTGGAACAGCTCAGGTGAGAGATAGCAAACACCCCACACACATATACAAACAGTGATGTACACAGACGAACAAACAAACAAACAAACAGAGATTAACATGCCAGTTAGAATGACACAGTTGTGACTTACATGTAGCGACATGGATGGGACAAAGATGAACCAATGTGATGCTGATTTGTCCAGTTGTGTCAATGTGGTTTACTCCATGCACTTTGGACCACAATTCACGTCACTGGTCCTGTGTTGTTTGTGTGTATCGGCTGTTCCACTCTGCTATGCCTTCCATACAGTGGCTAAGATCTTATTCAAGCCAAGGCAGAAGGAATCCTGTACTGTTTGTATATCAGCAGCGCTCAAATCAAATCAAAATCAAATCAAATGTTATTTGTCACATGTGCCGAATACAACATGTGTAGACCTTACCGTGAAATGCTTACTTATAAGCCCTTAACCAACAATGCAGTTTTAAGAAAAATAAGAGTTAAGAAAAATATTGACTAAATAAATTTAAGTAAAAAATAAAAGAGCAACAATAAAATAACAATAACGAGGCTATATACAGGGGGTACCGGTACCGAGTCAATGTGCGGGGCTACAGGTTAGTCGAGGTAATTGAGGTAATACAGTGGCAAGAAAACGTATGTGAACCCTTTGGAATTACCTGGATTTCTGTATAAATTGGTCATAAAATTTGATCTGCTCTTCATCTAAATCACAACAACAGACACACACAGTGTGCTTAAACTAATATCACACAAATTATTTTATTTTTCTTGTCTATATTGAATACATAATTTAAACATTCACAGTGTAGGTTGGAAAAAGTATGTAAACCCCTAGGCTAATAACCTCCAAAAGCTAATTGGAGTCAGGAGTCAGCTAACCTGGAGTCCAATCAATGAGACGAGATTGGAGATGTTGGTTAGAGCTGCCCTGCCCTATAAAAAACACTCACAAAATGTGAGCTTGCTATTCACAAGAAGCATTGCCTGAAGATCTTAGAAGACCTAAGATTAAGAATTGTTGACTTGCATAAAGCTGGAAAGGGTTACAAAAGTATCTCTAAAAGCCTTGATGTTCATTAGTCCACGGGAAGACAAATTGTCTATGAATGGAGAAAGTTCAGCACAGTTGCTACTCTCCCTAGGAGTGGCCTTCCTGCAAAGATGACTGCAAGAGCACAGCACAGAATGCTCAATGAGGTTAAGGAGAATCCTAGAGTGTCAGCTAAAGACTTACAGAAATCTCTGGAACATGCTAACATCTCTGTTGACGAGTTTACAATACATAAAACACTAAACAAGAATTCTGTTCATGGGAGGACACGATGGAAGAAGACAACATTGCTGCATGTCTGAAGTTCGCAAAAGAGCACCTGGATGTTCCACAGCGCTACTGGCAAAATATTCTGTGGACAGATTACACTAACGTTGAGTTGTTTGGAAGGAACACACAACACTATGTATGGAGAAAAAAAGGCACAGCACACATCAAAACCTCATCCCAACTGTATGGTGGAGGGAGCATCATGGTTTGGGGCTGCTTTGCTGCCTCAGGGCCTGGACAGCTTGCTATCATCGACAGAAAAATGAATTCCCAAGTTTATCAAGACATTTTGTAGGAGAATGTAAGGCTATCTGTCTGCCAATTGAAACTCAACAGAAGTTGGGTGATGCAATAGGACAACGACCCAGAAAACAGAAGTAAATCAACAACAGAATGGCTTCAACAGAAGAAAATACGCCTTCTGGAGTGGCCCAGTCAGAGTCCTGACCGCAACCCGTTTGAGATGCTGTGGCATGACCTCAAGAGAGCGGTTCACACCAGACACCCCAGGAATATTGCTGAACTGAAACAGTTTTGTAAAGAGGAATGGTCCAAAATTCCTCCTGACCGTTGTGCAGGTCTGATCTGCAACTACAGAAAACATTTTGTCGAGGTTATTGCTGCCAAAGGAGGGTCAACCAGTTATTCAATCCAAGGGTTCACATACTTTTCCCACCCTGCACTGTGAATGTTTACACAGTGTTCAATAAAGACATGAAAAAGTATAATTGTTTGTGTGTTATTAGTTTAAGCAGACTGTGTATGTCTATTGTTGTGACTTAGATGAAGATCAGATCACATTTTTGACCAATTTATTCAGAAATCCAGGTAATTATAAAGGGTTCACATACTTTTTCTTGCCACTGTATGTACATGTAGGTAGGGGTAAAGTGACTATGCATAGATAATAGATAATAAACAGTGAGTAGCAACAGCGTAAAAAAAAAAAAAAAGGGGGGCGGGGGTCAATGCAATTAGTCCGGGTAGCTGTTCAGCTGTGCTTGCTAACATCTGTCTCTGTTATCTGATGGAAGCATGCTGATTTGCCAGTGTTGTGTCTGGAGGCAGAGTGTGGTTTTGATTCGTCGAGCAGACACCATTCAGGTCCAATGACAGCAGCCAAGTCAACCTGCATACTCCATTTGCAGGAAAGTTTCAAGGTTTAATGTCACGTGCACAAGTACAGTGAAATGTATTTCTTGCAAACTCTAAACCCACCAATGCAGTAATCAATATCAATGTAGTACTAAAAATAACATAAGGTAAAACAAAAACACACAATAAGTAAAAATAAGAAGAACATGAAAAAGTAAGTAAGCTATATACAGGGTCAGTTCCAATACCATATTTACAATGTGCAGGTATACTGGAGCAATAGAGGTAGTCAGTATAAATGTGTGGGCATGTTATATGTTAGCAAATTAAATGAGTGTGAAATATATAAAAGCAACATTTAAAGTGTTGGTCCCATGTTTCATGAGCTGAAATAAAAGATCAAGGAAATGTTCTTATTTCTCTCAAATGGTGTGTTCAAATTTGTTTACATCCCAGTTAGTGAGCATTTCTCCTTTGCCAAAATAATCCATCCACCTGACAGGTGTGGCATATCAAGAAGCTGACTAAACAGCATGATCATTACACAGGTGCACCTTGTGCTGGGGACAATAAAAGGCCACTCTAAAATGTGCAGTTTTGACACACAACACAATGCCTCAGATGTCTCAAGTTATGAGGGAGCGTGCAATTGGCCTGCTGACTGCAGGAATGTGCACCAGAGCTGTTGCCAGAGAATTGTTCATTTCTCTACCATAACTCGCCTCCAACGTCGTTTTACAGAATTTGGCAGTACGTTCAACTGGCCTCACAACCGCAGACCATGTGTATGGCATTGTGTGGGCGAGCGGTTTGCTGATGTCAACATTGTGAACAGAGTGCCCCATGGCGGAAGTGAGGTTATGGTAAGGGCAGGCATAAGCTACGAACAACGAACACAATTGTATTTTATCGATAGTAATTTGAATGCACAGAGATACCGTGACGAGATCCTGAGGCCCATAGTCGTGCCATTCATCCGCCGCCATCACCTCATGTTTCATCAGGATAATGCATGGCCCCATGTCGCAAGGATCTGTACACAATTCCTGGAAGCTGAAAATGTCCCAGTTCTTCCATGGCCTACATACTCCCCAGACATGTCACGCATCAAGCATGTTTAGGATGCTCTGGATCGACGTGTACGACAGCGTATTTCAGTTCCCACCAATATCCAGCAACTTCGCACAGCCATTGAAGCAGAGTGGGACAACATTCAACAGGCCACAATCAACAGCCTGATCAACTCTATGCTAAGGAGATGTGTTGCGCTGCATGAGGAAAATGGTGGTCACACCAGATACTGACTGGTTTACTGATCCACGACCCTAACTTTTTTAAAAGGTATCTGTGACCAACAGATGCATATCTATATTCCCAGTTATATGAAACCCATAGATCAGGGCCTAATGAATGTATTTCAATTGACTGATTTCCTATATGAACTAAAACTCAGTAAAATCTTTGAAATTGTTGCATGTTGCGTTTATATATTTTTTCTGTATATTTAGTATATGGCTTGGGAATAGAAGCTGTTCAGGAGCCTGTTGGTGTCAGACTTGAAGCACCGGTACTGGTTCCCATGAGGAAGCAGAGAGAACAGTCTATGGCTTGGTTGGCTGGAGTCTTTAACGATTTACCGGGCCTTCCTCCTGATGGGGAAGAGGCGCTGTCGCGCCCTCTTCACGACTGTGCGAGTGTGAACCATTTAAAATACTTAGTGATTTGGACATCGAGGAACTTGAAGCTCTCGACCCACTCTACTGCTGCCCCATCGATGTGGATGGGGGCGTGATCGCCACTCCTCGTTTCCTGTTGTCCACGATCAGCTCCTTGGTCTTACTGACGTTGAGGGAGAGGTTGTTGTTCTGGCGCCACACTGCCAGGTCACTGACCTCCTCCATGTAGGCTCTCTCATCGTCATCGGTGATCAGACCTACTACCGTTGTGTCGTCAGCAAACTTGATGATGGTGTTGGAGTCGTGCATGGCCACGCAGTCGTAGGTAAACAGGGTGTACAGGAGGGGACTAAGCACGCACCCCTGAGGGCCCCAATGTTGAGGGTCAGCGTGGCGGAGGTGATGTTGCCTACCCTCACCACCTGGGGGTGGCCCGTCAGGAAGTTCAGGATCCAGTTGCAGAGGGAGGTGTTCAGTCCCAGGGTCCTAAGCTTGGTGACGAGCTTGGAGGGAACAATGGTGTTGAACGCTGAGCTGTAGTCAATGAGCATCATTCTCACATAGATATTCCTCTTATCTAGGTGGGTGAGGGCAGTGTGCAGTGCAATGGAGATTGCGTCACCTATGGATCTGTTGGGGCGGTATGCAAATTAGGGTGGGTCTAGGGTGTCTGGGATGATGGAGTTGATGTGTGCCATAACCAGCCTTTCAAAGCACTTCATGATTACCGATGTGAGTGCTACAGCCACTCATGTGGCATGAAGCCTTAGAGTTCTTGGGAACAGGAATGATGGTGGTCATCTTAAGATGTGGGACTGTAGCCCCTGCTACCTTATTCCTATATTGTCCTTTTGCTCGTTTGATGACTCTGCAGAGGTCGTAGCGGGACTTCTTGTACTTGTTCCTGTCCTCATCTATAGCCTCAGGGTTGTCTGTGATAGCCTTGTGTGTGTGTGTACCCCTGTCCTTTAGCTTAGTGCCAACCTCTGTGTTAATCCAGGGCTTTTGATTGGGGAAGCAGCGAACCTTCATTGTGGGGACAACGTTGACGATGCATTTCCTTTTTTCTTTTTGATGTTCTTTTTTTTGCCCTTTTTCTCCCCAATTTTGTGGTATCCAATTGGTAGTTACAGTCTTATCAAATCGCTGCAACTCCCGTACGGACACGGGAGAGGCGAAGGTCAAGAGCCGTGCATCCTCCGAAACACAACCCAACTGAGCCGCACTGCTTCTTGACACAATGCCCGCTTAATCCGGAAGCCAGCCGCACCAATGTGTCGGAGGAAACACTCTACACCTGGCGACCATGTCAGCGTGCACTGCGCCCGTCCCGCCTCAGGAGTCGCTAGTGCGCGATGGGACAAGAACATCCCTGCCTGCCAAACCCTCCCCTAACCTGGACGACGCTGGGCCAATTGTGCGCCACCCCATGGGTCTCCCGGTCGCGGCCAGCTGCGACAGAGCCTGGACTCAAACCAGGATCTCTAGTGGCACAGCTAGCACTGCGATGCAGTGCCTTAGACCACTGCGTCACTCGGAAGGCCCTGACGATGCAATTCCTAATGAAGCCAGTGACAGAGGTGGTTAGCTCGTCGATGTTATCTGCGGATTCTCTGAACATATTCCAATCACCGCTAGCAAAGCAGTCTCTGATTCGAATGACCATGTCTCAACCGAGCGAGTCACTGGTTCTTCCTGAAAGAGACTCATTATTGTGGCTGTCTGACGTTGATGACATCAGAGCTGATGATAGTTTACAGCTCTATAAACTGGAGTCTCTCCTTCCTGGGTTTTTCTCATAGACATATATACTGTATGTTTATATACTGTACATCATTGGGGTTTCCACACCTTTTAGTGAGGTGTTGGCTGGCAGTAGACTATACAGGACGATACATAAAGGTTGTTGTAACAGCTCTGCATCACCTACACTGTTACATTATGGAACATCCTAGTGAGAATACAAAGTGATGATACACCTACTGTGCTTGTAATGTGTTGGGCACGTCTTGATAGTATAAGTTTACATCTAGCTTTCACACACACGCAAGCAGGCACACACACACATACACACATATACACACTCCTGGTAGTTATTTTGCTTTGAAAAGGTCTAATATGGATTTAGAGTTTCACCTTTGCTAGAGCTGGCTGCAGTGTAGAGCCAGGTAGCTCATCATCCTTCCCATGTTATGTTAGCTGTGATCCAGCTGAGGTTTCTAGCCTGTCTCCTGCTGTGAGAGCCAGGCCAGTAGACTGTCTACTCTATGGCATTATTAGGTCTGTATTTGAGTTGCACTATGCTCCGCCATTTCCTGATTGCTAAAACTCAAATAGTTCGCCTAATTTCAGTTTAGGTGACAAAATAAGCTACTATAGTGTGAAATATATTTTCCATAACCCCAAATATTGTTGTTTCAGCTGTTTGTAGTTGGTGTACAAAACCGAAAGTAAAAGATGCAAAAACAAAACTTAAGAACCGGAAGCATAGAAATAGCGCACATAGATCAGATCTTAGACTTGCTTTCAAATGAAATGATAGATCTATAACAAATATTTCTATGTGAATTTGGTCCGATCGCCCAAAAAGTTACATATTGCCACTTTAACCAGTGACTCACTTACAGTAGAGGTAGAATGCTGCTGAAGTAGAGTGATTTGGGTGGGTTTGGCATGTGACACAGCGTGTGTGTGCGTGTTTTCCCCTCTCAGACACGGGTCCAAACAATTCACTGTAATAAAGAGAGGGGTGATGATGGGAACAATTTAGTAATCTGGTGATGTTAAAGAAATGTCATGAGCCCGGCTAGGTTTTGGTTTCAGAGGGATTGGGTTGCCAATCACTACAACACTCCACACAAGACAATTAGGGGAAGAATGGGTTTGTTGTATGAACATTGGCAGGACATATTTCTCCTCCTCCTTTCTCTTCCATCTCTATTATCTATCATTATGGCAGTCAGTGGAGTGTGCAAGCAGGCTGTTCCAAAAGTCATTTCAGAAAGAAAGCGCCTCGTAGAAATATTTTTAACCATTTAATCAGTAATGAATCATGCAAATCTTGGCGATATAGGCTCTGCTACTTCAGGGTAACTCACTGCCCGAGCAAAGCATCCACATAAAACATAGCCTACGGGCAGTGAATACGGTAAGCTATACCAATCCCCAAAACCTTACGCCAGACGACTATGTGTAGCTACGACAGAAGCACTGTTGAAATATTATCGAATGACCACCTAAAGTAATCCTATCATGCAAATGAGTCCTAAGTAGAATGTTAACCATGTATAACTCCATCTACCCCATGTTATGTACCGCCGGGTACCCTCGCTTGAGGAAAGATGAGCTTCATCTTGGCACATGTGACCATCTGCCTGTCTGCCACATAGCAGTGTGAACCCAGCCGCCCTAAAGAAGCACCGCCAGGTGCTATCACTGAACTATATGAGTAGCCTAATCATCTGTGGCCTACATGAAATATCGACTATAGCAACCTAAGCAATAAGCACCCATCCAACCACCTGTGCTAATATGCACTTAACTTTATTACGATAACCACCAAAGCAATTCTATTGACTGTGGGCTGAACGCCGACATAGCAAACTAAATAAGGCATGGAACTTGCCGATGAACTCATCACTTTTGGCATCCAAAATCTCCCTGGAGTTTAATCTAATATAGCATTCGTAGGAAACAGAGCACCATGCCCCATGATCTTCAGTGTGGATGCAGGGGCAGATAGAGAAGCCGTTGAAGCAGCGCCGATGAGAAATGAATGGCTGCGTATAGCTCAGGAGATAGCCCACAGCGTTGGCAGAGGAGACGGAGCCATGATGAAACCCAGTATCTCGTCATTGGTTTGCCAGCATCAGTGATGAATAATGGATCGTCTGGTGTGGCCAGTGGTCGCCATTGCAGGTATCTTAACATGGAAGAGAGAACAGAAAGCAATGATACCTGACATACCTTTAACCTTTCCTTTTAGTTTAGCTTTACCACCACGGTGAACATGGGAGTGTCCATAATTAAATCAGAAAATCGTGAGATCATGCAATGATTAAAGAGAAATGAATATGAAGTGTCTTCCCCAACTGTAAAAAAAACCTGTAGAAAGGCATAAGACGACTGCTTCTCATAAAATTGTACGAGCCAAAACACCCTTCCCTTAACATGAATCCATTTTTGCATAGAGTGAGGGTGATAGGTAACCTTTGTCATTGCCTGAAGCCCATGAGGTGGAAAAAGCTGTCATCTTGGTGTATGAGGATATTCTATCTATGCAAAATAGCTAATGGACCACAGGCTGACAGAATCATAATCATGTAGCAATACTGCAAGAACTCAGGTAGGTTTCACAATCTCAGACTAAATCAATTGTAATATCGTAGCAGCAGAGGATCAGAGTGAAGCCAGGATCAATTGAGAAGCAGTAGCAGCGCCAATGCAGAATTGGGCGCCAATAGCTCAGAGCTAGCACTCAGCGCTGACGATGGAACCAGAGCCGTTATGAGTTCCAGTATCTTGTCATTGGTTACCAGCATCAATGTTGAACAGAGGTTCGCCAGGTGCTACCCGTGCTTAGCATGCAGGCATCATATCATGAAAGAGAGGACAAAGCAGTGTTAGATCTGGTGATGATGACCACATTCCACATGCGAGAGTCCATAATGCAAACAGAACTTAAGAGATCATGCAAAATTAAAGGGAAGGAACATTTAGTGTTTTCAAACTGAAGGACCCTTAAAGTCATCATACAGACCGCCTCTGGAAAAGCGTAATGTACACCCAACACTGTTTCCTTAACGTGAACTCAAACTTGTGCTACTGAGAGAGAGGAGAGATACTCTGATATGCATGTTCTTTGCTTCTCCGTAGGCCATGAAGAGTAGGCAGACAGATGGATTCTTGAGCAGACTGCACGCTGAAGGGTCCTGACGCCCAATATGAACTGAAACCCTGCTATTGGAGCATGATAAGGCGCATTTGCCCGACTGAAATTGGAATAGAAAAGGCATTTGTGGTTATATAACAGAAGATATTATACAGAGAGAAGACCCCACAGTAGACAGTTGCAGAGCGGCACAGCTCAGCCATGACATACCATCACATAGCAGAAAACATACAGTATTACTAACAAACCCCCAAAACCGCAACTAACATTAGCTACGTACCCACCTTATCTAAATAGCCTAATGTCCTACTGAAATTGCTCAGCAGTCGCTGATGCATCTGCAGCATGTACAGTGCGCACAGTGAGAGTGACCTGATAATCTAGACCTACAAATAGTCTACTCGAGCTGAAGGCTAATGTCTAATGGTATATGCTGGTAAGCCATGAGAGAAGAATAAATGATGACCTGATAACGAGAGAAATAGACCCTATAGATTTTCCAAATGAGCTCTAACAGACCTTCCTGTAAGAAGCAATGAGCGCTTGATCGCCAACACTGATCACCATGTGGGTGTTTAGCAAGCCCAGCACATGCTAGTATCAACAGCCCATCCAACACGCTGAAACTATAGCAAGCCTTGATTAGTCATCGCACAGCTATACACGTCAGCTTCCCCACTAAGGTCCAGGGTGATAACTTAAAATCTGAGGAAGAAAGGTTAGGGTTAGGGTTAGGCAGAAGTATCAATAAAAAATTAGGCTGTACTTCTGTGAATATACTGTATGTAAGTGATGAAAAGACCCAGTAATGTTTAGCCGATGACAGACTAACGCCATTCCAGTAGCACAAGATAACACACTACTTGACTGCTGAACAGTTAATGTAGCACCCACACATTAGGACCAGCACAAGTTGCATCAGGTTATAAGATGCCTGCACACGCACTATGTACAAGCATGCATGATAACGCACATAAACTTGCTTACTACTATCCTAAAATGGTGTGCCATCGTACTGCAATGCTAAAGCAGATGCTGTGGAAGGAATAGCTAGTGTTGCCCTCTAAGTCACCACAACCTCACTGTGTGCTCTTGCAATAATAGCAACCATGCCATAACACTATGTGCAGATACAGAACACACAGCCATGCATGAGTAACACAACATCCACCTAGGTGATGTATACAGAGCCTAACCAGCACGTGCTCCCACGATGCAATATTGGCAGCCATGTGTAGAAAATGAAGCAAAGAATATCAGCTAACACCTGAATGTGCTAGCACCACAGCATTAAGAGTTGCAGCCTAAACACAATAGAACTAGTATGTAAGACATGAAAATAACCAAATGCACAGAAAATGAATTAATACCAGTACTAATACATGACTAGAATGAAGTGATCGCTACAATAGCATACAATAAAATAGCATATGACAGTGTAAGACCAGTCACTGCAATAAGACTACTAGAACACAAGATGGACTGACAGGGAGGACCACCTACGTCAAATGCATGACACATGGTTAGACATGCTGATAAACAGACTAAATATACTGCTGCAAATAAGAATGAAGTAAATATAACTACGTCGACTGAAATTATACCGTAAATGTATGCTAATAGTGCAACAAATATGCACTAATGAACGCAGATACTCTGATTGCTCAGAGCAGAAACCAGCAGGAGTGTAGCTATACAACGTAATAATCCAGACCAGTCTGCAAGTTAAGTTGAATGCGTTCTATCTTAAACTGAGTAAGGGAATAGGGTTCCAAGAATAATAACTATAGTCATAATGATTTTGTACAACATTTAAGGTGTGACTGCCGGCGCAAGTCACTACTAATGTGACTGGGATAAAATATAGCCCATCACTGATAGTATGCCTAATTCCAGCGTTCTCATGAGCTGCGCGACGCGCAGTGAAAACTACTATCGATATTGATGGGATCAAATGACTGCAGACTCTTCCTCTGGTGTACAGGTCAGGTCAGACACACTGTCTGTTTGTGTGTTTGAGTGATTTTCAACAGAGGGCTCTCCTCTCAGACACAATACCCCATAATGACAAAGCAAAAACAGGTTTTTAGAAATGTTTGCAAATTTATTAAAAGTAAAAGACTGAAAACTCACATTTACATACAGTAAGTATTCAAACCCTTTACTCAGTACTTTGTTGAAGCACCTTTGGCAGCGATTACTGCCTCGAGTCTTCTTGGGTATGACGCTACAAGCTTGGCACACCTGTATTTGGGGAGTATCTCCCATTCTGTAGATCCTCTCAAGCTCTGTCAGGTTGGATGGGGAGCGTCTGTAACATTAATTAATGGTTCTGAATACTTTCTGAATGCATTGTATGTGACCACTGTCGGACTTACCATTAGGCAGAAGAGGCAGTTGCCTCATACCTCACATCATCAAGAGGCCTCATGAGCTGGGCATTAAAAAAAAGATTTAAAAAAATAATATTTAAATAATTTCTCCCCTTGAGGCATAATAAATAAAGAAATAAAAAATCCACAGAAAAATGTGTCTGTTTAAGCTAGACATTTGTTTTTTTCCATGGGCTACGTCTCAATCCACCGCATCCACCGATGTCGGCCTTCCACATCTGCGGTGGAAGGTGGCAGAGCTACAGCGGTGTTTGTCAGACCAGGAGACATCTCGAAAATCGTCTTCTCATGGAAACGTCTGTAGCGTCCGAACTGTTTAGCCTATAAATGAATATGACCCCTCAGTGGAAAGATGCGACTCTCACAAACACGATTGTGCACTACGACCCCCACAAGTGTCACAGGACTCGTCTGAAGGTAACCCGGTACCAGGCTGAAAAATTTATGGAAGTGTCATTTCAATGTCAAAGGTATACAGGTAATTCCATGGTAAAATGTACCATATTTTTTTCCTGAGCTTTCTGATATCGCTCAGATATAGGACAGACACTTCAAAACATACTTCCTTTTGAAAACAAATTTGACAATCAGTTTTAACATGTATGAATCTTGTATTTAAGGCCAAATTCAATGTTTCATCAAATTATTTTTTTTATATTTTTTTTATACCTACAGGGGTCCTAATATAAAAACTGAAATAGCAAAATTATCCTTGGTATGACCATCTTAAAACATTTCCATATGTTAGCTTAGCAGTATTGTCGCGTTGCCGTACCTCCAAAATCACGTCGCTGTCACGCCTCCCTTGGAGCTCTGGATAATTTTTTATTGCAAAAACCGTTTGTATGGTCCGATTTTGATTGGATGTTACATTTCAAGAACCCTCCCCCACATGCCCGTTGGTGCTACGTGTTAGGTTCGTCACTGTTTTCAGACCGAGAAGGACACATTTTGCAGAGAGTTGTTCTGGATTCTAGTTTGCAACATTGCAGAAATTTGAGGAAAACCTGGAGGAAAAACTTTTCCAGCCATCCTTACCATAACTGTAAAAATAATTGTCACGTACTTTTGCACCTACGGTACTAATCTAGTGAGCACTATTAGAGCTCTGCCCAAGCAATGCATTTGATTGGTTTGACAAGTAGTGAGGCGTCACTGATTTACACCGGGTCTCCACCCTATTTAGCTATTTTTCTGACATGAACTTCCCCAGGCTTGCCCGTATTAGGGAAGCCTGATTCTCGACGAGGATAGCTTAGTAGAAACCCAGCCCCGGGCTGGGATGTCATACAATTTTTTGGCCAGACAGCATCAGATACATGGGCTACACATACATGTCCTCTGCCTCTGCCTCAACAACGATAGCAGTATTATCAGCAGTACCTGACTTTTTACTAAATAAATGCATGTGTATGTGCTTTATAATTTGCTGTCATTTGTCGCTGTAGCTCATTAGCATAAAACACATCTAATTTAGTCAAAAATATTAAATGGCCTGTTTTTGGATTAAAACAGAATTCACGAGAACAACATGTTTTCTAGTCAACCCAATCCATTTGAATGTCGAAATCATACTTTAAATACACTTTTAAAGCCTCATATGATAAGATCCACCCTTAAAAACGAGTCATTGGCTAGCAAACAGCGAACTGACAAGCTAGCTAACCAGCAAGTGATGCCAAATAATAAGACATACAGTTGAAGTCGGAAGTTTACATACACTTAGGTTGGAGTCATTAAAACTCGTTTTTCAACCACTCCACAAATTTCTTGTTAACAAACTATAGTTTGGCAAGTCAGTTAGGACATCTACTTTGTGCATGACACAAGTAATTTTTCCAACAATTGTTTACAGACAGATTATTTCACTTATAATTCACTGTATCACAATTCCAGTGGGTCAGAAGTGTACATACAGTAAGTTGACTGTGCCTTTAAACAGCTTGGAAAATTACAGAAAATGATGTCATGGCTTTAGAAGATTCTGATAGGCAAATTGATATCATTTGAGTCAATTGGAGGTGTACCTGTGGATGTACGTACTTTGGTGCGAAAAATGCAAATCAATCCCAGAACAACAGCAAAGGACCTTGTGAAGATGCTGGAGGAAACAGGTACAAAAGTATCTATATCCACAGTAAAATGAATCCTATATCGACATAACCTGAAAGGCCACTCAGCAAGGAAGTAGCCACTGCTCCAAAACCGCCATAAAAAAGCCAGACTACGTTTTGTAACTGCACATGGGGACAAAGATCGTACTTTTTGGAGAAATGTCCTCTGGTCTGATGAAACAAAAATAGAACTGTTTTGCCATAATGACCATTGTTATGTTTGGAGGAAAAAGGGGAATGCTTGCAAGCCGAAGAACACCATCCCAACCGTGAAGCACGGGGGTGGCAGCATCATGCTGTGGGGGTGCTTTGCTACAGGAGGGACTGGTGCACTTCACAAAATAGATTGCATCATGAGGAAGGAAAACTATGTGGATATATTGAAGCAACATCTCAAGACATCAGTCAGGATGTTAAAGCTTGGTCGCAAATGGGTCTTCCAAATGGACAATGACCCCAAGCATACTTACAAAGTTGTGGCAAAATGGCTTAAGGACAACAAAGTCCAGGTATTGGAGTGGCCATCACAAAGCCCTGACCTCAATCCTATAGAAAATCTGTGGGCAGAGCTGAAAAAGCGTGTGCGAGCAAGGAGGCCTACAAACCTGACAAAGTTACACCAGCTCTGTCAGGAGGAATGGGCCAAAATTCACCCAACTTATTGTGGGACGCATGTGGAAGGCTACCCGAAACATTTGACCCAAGTTAAACAATTTAAAGGCAATGCTACCAAATACTGATTGAGTGTATGTAAACTTCTGACCCACTGGGAATGTGATGAAATAAATAAAAGCTGAAATAAATCATTCTCTCTACTATTATTCTGACATTTCACATTCTTAAAATAAAGTGGTGATCCTAACTGATCTAAGACAGGGAATTTGTACTAGGATTAAATGTCAGGAATTGTGAAAAACTGAGTTTAAATGTATTTGGCTAAGGTGTATGTAAACTTCCGACCTTAACTGTATATCTTCTACAGTGGGACCTGCATTGCAACGTGCAGAATTCAAACTAACAACAAACTTTGGGGGTGATTTTCTCTAAACAGCTGATCAAGGATACGCTACCTCTGTTTTAACTAGCTCTGCTGCGCACATTTTCTTGAGTTGATACACAGGTTATACATCTTTTTGAAGCTAAGAATTTCCTCTTTTCAAT
This sequence comes from Coregonus clupeaformis, assembly GCF_020615455.1. NCBI lineage: Eukaryota > Metazoa > Chordata > Actinopteri > Salmoniformes > Salmonidae > Coregonus > Coregonus clupeaformis. Next base: position 9,635,342 of record NC_059217.1, read on the forward strand.
AATATATAGAGCTCAACATGTATGTCGGGGTCAATGCAACTGATAATGATGGAGCCAGTCACATATCTCAGTAACCTTATAGCAGACAGAGAGGCTTTTTAGGGTGCCATGATTCTCCAAACTTCTCCCAAACTGTGCACTTGCACATGCATTTAAAATCTTTGCATTGGTGTAAGCATTGGTGTAAAGTGCTTAAGTAAAAATACTTTAAAATACTACTTAAGTAGTTTTTTGGGGTGTCTGTACTTTACTATTTATATGTTTGACAACTTTTACTTTTATTCCACTACATTCCTAAAGGAATTATATACTCCCATACATTTTCCCTGACATCAAAAGGTACTCGTTAAATTTCAAATGCTCAGGCAGGACACCATTATGGTCCAATTCACACACCTATCAATATAACCCTACTGCCTCTGATCTGGCGGACTCACTAAACACAAATACGGCATTTGTAAATTATATCTGAGTGTTGGAGTGTGCCCCTGGCTGTCCGTAAATTTAAAAAATACAAGAAAAGTGTGTCGTCTGGTTTGCTTAATGTGAGGAATTTGATATATAGCATTTACTTTTACTTTTACTAAAGTATGACAATTTAGTACTTTTTCCACCACTATACTAAAGTAAATTTAAAACCAGATACTTTTAGACTTTTGCTCTAGTAGTATTTTACTGGGTGACTTTTACTTTTACTTCAGTGATTTTTTATTAAGGTATCTTTACTTTTACTCAAGTATGATAATTGAGTACTTTTTCCACTACTGGGTGGTTTCCATGATTGTTAAATCCATGATGGGGAGTGTGCAAGTGTACACTTTGGAAGAAGGGTGAATAATTGGGACACAGCCACTCTCTATTGTCATAAACCAGCTCCTATGATCACACCACAGCCTCTCCTCAGCTGATCAGACGTCTGTAGACACGCTCTGGTCCATTCCACACGTGTGTTTCAGTTCGGCAGCGGAGGACCATGTGGCCAGTGGCCCCTGCTGGCCCCCTCAGGCCTCTTGTTAAGTCAGAGGTGATTCATGGTTCCCAACCCCTCTACCCAACGCAGGTTAGAAAGTTAATAAGCAAGGTTTTATGTCCTTCTGACATCCGTCAGTGTCAGTACGGCCCTCCTGTTCATAAACACTACCTTCCTTTAAAGACCAGCTCTGTCTGTGAGCATCAGGCCACTGGGTCATACACACTCTGACATCTGTGCACGCACGCACGCACACACACACACACACACACACACACACACACACACACACACACACACACACACACACACACACACACACACACACACACACACCCACATACACACAGACACACACCAGTGGAGGCTGCTGAGGGGAGGACGGCTCATAATAATGGCTGGAACGGAAACAAATGGAATGGCATCAAACACATGGAAGCCATGGAAGCCATGTGTTCAGTGTATTTGATACCATTCCACCAATCCTGCTCCAGCCATTACCACGAGCCTGTCCTCCCCAATTTAAGGTGCCACCAACCTCCAGTGACACACACACACAAACACTCAAGCATCCTCTCCAGCTGGCAGTACAGTGAGTACAGAGCCATCTCTAAACCCTGGTATCATAACAAACATCAAAATCATTACTGAAATTATTCCATTTTCATTATCAAATTTGCTCTTCCTTAACTTAATTAGCTAGCAGGTTAGGTTAAACTGACGGAGAGAAGAACGTGTTTGTGTGTGTGTTTGAGTGTGTGTGCATACTTGAGTGTGTGTGTTGGGTATAGGAAAGAATAGCATTTTGGTCAGGGGTACATGTCCTAAATGCATTACTGGAAGCATGAGTTTGTGATCTTAGTTGTGGAACAGCCTGTATCTGGAGCAAATGCAATAATATCCGCTACCCCCTCCTCTCTCTCTATTTCTCAGACCAGGTTTGTATATTGTTGTAAGAGAGTCTGTGTTTGTCTAGAGGAGGCTAAGACTGGGGGAGAGGCGATGGAAACCAAGCTCTTCCTCTGGTCTCCCTGGTCAGCCAGATGGGTCTGAGAGACTAAGCTGGGAATGGAGGAAGGAAGAGATGAGGGTAGAGAATGCAAGCCGGAGGCGAAGATTAGGTGGGATATTGTGGGATGTCAAGGCATGAGTGAGGTTTGAGGTTGAGTTGGAGAAGGTTGAGGCTGTTTATATGACCGTAAATTATATTGAGGTATTTTAATTGCCCTTTAATACAGTTTTATTTCATTTGGGAGTTTGGAGGAGAAAAAGAAGAAGGGCGGGAGAGCAGGGGTAGAGAGAGAGGGGGAGGCTAGACTCCCAGGATGTCAGGTTGTCACCCACACGCCAGTCCCACATTGTTGTGTTGAGTCTGAGGGAGGGGGGAGGGGGCGTAGGGGGATGGGTGTGTGGGCAAACGTCCCCACACACACACATCTCTCACACCAACACACACACACACACATCCCCCTGCGCCTCCTCCCCCCTCCCTCAGACTCAACACAGATGATCGTGGACTTCAGGAAACAGGACAGCAGTGGAGAAGCTGGAAAGTTTTCAGTTCCTCAGCGTACATATCACTGACAAACTGAAATGGTCCACCCACACAGACAGTGTGGTGAAGAAGGCGCAACAGCGTCTCTTCAACCTCAGGAGGCTGAAGAAATTTGACCTGTCACCTAAAACCCTCACAAACTTTTACAGATGCACAATTGAGAGCACCCTGTCGGGCTGTATCACCACCTGGTATGGCAACTGCACTGCCCACAACTGCAGGGCTCTCCAGAGGGTGGTGCGGTCTGCACAACGCATCACCGGGGGCAAACTACCTGCCCTCCAGGACACCTACAGCACCCAATGTCACAAGAAGGCCAAAAAGATAATCAAGGACAACTACCACCCGAGCCACTGCCTGTTCACCCCGCTATCATCCAGACAGTAAAGGTGCATCAAAGCTGGGACCTGGAGACTGAAAAACAGCTTCTATGTCAAGGCCATCAGACTGTTAAACAGCCATCACTAGCACAGAGAGGCTGCTGCCTACATACTGACTTGAAAATCACTGGCCACATTAATAAATGGAACACTTGTCACTTTAATAATGCCACTTTAATAATGTTTACATATCTTGCATTACCCATCTCATATGTATATACTGTATTCTATACTATCTTAATAATGTTTACATATATTGCATTACCCATCTCATATGTATATACTGTATTCTATACTATCTATTGCATCTTAGCCTATGCCACTCTGATAATGACATTGCTCATCCATATATTTATATATTCTTATTCCGTTCCTTTACTTAGATGTGTGTGTATTAGGTATTTGTTGTGGAACTGTTAGATATTACTTGCTAGATATTGCTGAACTGTCGGAACTTGAAGCACAAGCATTTAGCTACACTCGCAATAACATCTGCTAACCATGTGTATGTGACCAATACATTTGATTTGATTTTGATTTGACACACACTCACAGCCTGTGACAACGTGTTAGGTCTGTTACCCAGTCAAGAGCCAAATAGAACAACAACAAGGACCACCGTGTGGTTGCTATAGCAATGCTGAGGACTGAGACATGTGTGGGATAACAGCTTGTGTTTAATGCCACATCAGCTTGGTTGATCACCCTAATAATCACCTGTTAAGTGGCCTTACATCCTTTTACTGTGATGTCACCTTTCATGCTAAAGGTCAAGTTCACGTTTTTTTACCTAATCTACAAAATGTATGTAAAGGATTTGTTATAGAGGTGTCCAGACACCTTTTTTTGTGATTTCACTTGGTTTTTGTAGATTTGTAGATTTGGTAAAAAAATGTGAAGGCCTTTAAATCAGTCCATTCAAGAGATTGATTTACATAGTGAGAAAGGACAGAGGGATTTCCTAAATCTATTTACTCCAGTACATTAAGAAAAAGATTGATCCTCTTAATGGTTTATGATTGGCTGATCAAGTTGTATTGTTCATTACAGGGCAATATAGTGGTTTACATCATTTCAAGTATCAAGTGATTATTTCACTCAATTCCATGAAAAAAAAAAAAAGTGTAAAGTGGTTTTCCCACTGGCTATAGGGTGAATGCACCAATTTGTATGTCGCTCTGGATAAGAGCGTCTGCTAAATGACGTAAATGTGCCCTTGAGCAAGGCACTTAACCCTAATTGCTCCTGTAAGTCGCTCTGGATAAGAGCGTCTGCTAAATGACTAAAATGTAAATGTAAATGTAAATTGACCTTTTAAATGTTTACCGTTACAATACCTTAACAAACTGATGAACAAGATTACATTTAGTGTTGAAAATCCACAGGTTTGACCAATGTTGGTTATAGTAGAAGAATCGGACCCAGACACACACTCAGACATACACACCCCCTGTGTGTGTTTTCTGCAGTTTTCTGTATGTGTGTGTGTGTGTTTGTGTGTGTGTGTGTTTGTGTGTTTGGTTTTACTATCCTTGTGGGGACCAGAAGTTAGGCTAGTAAAACAAGGAAAATTCAGACAAGTGGGGACATTTCACCGGTCCCCACAAGGAAAAAAGCTATTTTAGGCTTAGGGGTTAGGTTTAGTGTTATGGTTACAATTAGGGTTAGGATTAGGTGTAGGGTTAGGAATTAGGTTTAGGGTTAGGGTTAGGGTTTTAGGGTTAATGTTAGGGTTAGGTAAAGGATTAGGGTCAGGTTTAGGGTTAGGGAAAATAGGATTTTGAATGGAATCAATTGTTTGGTCCCCACAAGGTTAGTAAAACAAACGTGTGTGTGTGCGTGTTTGTGTGTTCTGCAGTGTTCTGTATGTGTGTGGTTATCCAGCACATACACAGCTGTAGGGCCCGCGGCCCCCTCCTGCCCCTCTAGGGGCCAGACTCAGGGCTCAGCACAATGTACTTTCATCAATGTGGCAATCAAAGTCACATTCCATGCATTGCTAAATACATTAAAGCCTGTCCGTGGCATCCCTCTCATACAGAGAGCTGTGGGTATGGAGAGCTGTCAGAGAGAGAGAGATCAGGAGGAGGACAGGAGAGGAAGGAGAGGTCTACTACATCTCTATCCATATAACCTCTTTGTTTTCATTCTTGCTTCGATGCTGTTTTATCAGTATTGTCACCCACAACAAACTTTACTTATGGTTCAAATTAATTGTAAGGTTAAAACATGATGATGAGTCATTTGAAATATTCTCTGATGTTTATTTATGTTTTCTTCTTGGGAGGGAGGGAGATGAAAGAGAGAGAGAGAGAACCACCTAAAAGGAAGCGATTCCCAAACCTTCCATAACAAAGCCATCGCCTACAGAGAGATTCATCTAGAGAAGAGTCCCCTAAACAAGCTGGTCCTGGGGCTCTGTTCACAAACACAAACAGACCCCACAGAGCCCCAGGACAGCAACACACTTAGACCCAACCAAATCATGAGAAAATAAAAAGATAACTTGACACGTTGGAAAGAATTGACCAAAAAACAGAGCAAAATGGAATGCTATTTGGCCCTTAACAGAGAGTGCACAGTGGCAGAATACCTGACCACTGTGACTGACCCAAAATTAAGGAAAGCTTTGACTATGCAAATCGTGCCAATATATCCTCCAAACACCGGCTTCGAGGGCATTATCACTTTTATACAACAGGTTACCAACATATTCAAATAATGATTTATATATTTTCATTAAAAACTTTATTTAGATTAATTTATTCATACTATTTCATCCTTCCAAAATATATAGTCCCGACACAAATCTAGGGTTGCTACCCAAGCCGGCTGGTCGTTCATTCTATCGGTTCGGTTGAGAGAGACGCGACCCAGTCGATCAGTCTTTTTATTCTGTATCTATGGACGCAACCCAGACGTTCGTTCAAAATGTTCCATTGCTGTCAACGTTTTTATCCCTTGCTTGCTAGCTAGTATTTGTATACTGTACATCCATAACAATGAGCTAATGATGCACGATTTTGCCTGGCATAGAAAATGTGCTCTCTCGTCAGGACACTGTTGTTCAGAGGAGCTAGCCAACAACACAGCTAACACAATCACTTCAAACTGAAGCTGGAAAGACAGTAAGCTAGCTGCACTTTGTTTCATTTGACCTGTTTTCTATTGATAGTTATTTGTATATATCCATACAAATTATGCTGATTCATGATTTCGACTGGCTGACAAATGCTGCCTGCCTGTCTGTCTCATCCTGACTCCCGACACGTTCATTACTATGGGACAGCTGGATATTGAAACAATGTTGCAAATGTCGGAGAGACAGACAACAAGGTTTATACAAATCTCCGCTGTTGAAAACTAAATGTTAGTCTAAAAGAAATGTGAGATAATGCAGTGGCGTAAAGTACTTAAGTAAAAATACTTTAAAGTGCTACTTAAGTAGTTTTTGGGGGTATCTGTACTTTACTTTACTATTTATATTTTGACAACTTTTACTTTTACTTCACTACATTCCTAAAGAAAATAATGTACTTTTTACTCCATACATTTTTGCTTGACACTCAAAAGTACTCGTTACATTTTGAAAGCTTAGCAGGACAGGAAAATTGTCAAATTCACGCACTTATCAAGAGAACATCCCTGGTCATCCCTACCTGATCTGGCGGACTCACTAAACACAAATGCTTAGTTTGTAAAGATGTTGGAGTGTTGGAGCATGCCCCTGCCTATCCATAAATAAAATAAAAACAATAAAATTGTGCCATCTGATTTGCTTAATTTAAGGAATTTTAAATGGTTCATACTTTTACTTTTACATTTGATACTTAAGTATGTTTTAGCAATTACATTTACTTTTGATACTTAAGTATATTTAAAACCAAATACTTTTAGACTTTTACTCAAGTAATATTTAACTGGGTGACTTTCACTTTTACTTGAGTCATTTTCTATTAACGTATATTTACTTTTACTCAAGTATGACAATTGGGTACTTTTTCCACCACTGAGATAATGTCTAGATGCTTTTTATAGTAGAGATCAAGTTTATAAATTGCCTGGCTGGGCCCATGAGACAGTGGATTGCGCAGTCAGATGGAACAGAGTAAATTGGCATTTTAACGTAATAGATTTAGCCGGTGGTAACTTGTGGAATAGACACTGGCTGGAATGCAGTTTTAACCAATCAATGTTCAGGATTAGACTCACCCGTTGTATAAACACACATACACACCGACATACACGTCCAGTGTTTGGGATCCTGCCCCCCAGGGCTTGTGTACCATGCTGTGTATCACACTGCAGAATGTGGGGTTGTCCTGTTGGTCTGTTGATGTTGGCCTACCAGTAAGACCAAGCTGTGTCTGGCAGGGCAGGTTCTGGAGAGGAGAGGGAAGTTTCCAAAGTTTTATATGACTTTAGTGCTCCTGAAACCCCTCTGGCAACACACAGTCTTGGAGAAAGGCAAATAATTTGTTACCACAGCGGCAACCACAAAATATCTTGTAAAGGATTCCTACCCGGCAGAGCAAGTTTGTTGTACACACACACACACACACATGTACACACTTTCCCTCACACAAACACACACACACACACACATATTAGAGTCATTTCTGAGTAGTGTTATTTAGAAAGGGAAAAAGTAGCTTCTGGGGTAGTTGAGCCATAGTGTTATGGGAGAGTTGAAACCTTGTTTGAGGAGGGCCCAGATAACTCAACTCAAGGTTGTGGTAAAATCGTTAGATGACGGACTTAGAATTTTTAGAAATAATAATTCATAGTTTCAATTGGGCATTCCATTAGTGGATGTGTTTATTGACACATCATAGCAGTTCTCTGCTGATTTGGCTCAGTGGTATACTTAGTAAAGGTTACAGAATGAAACACCACTCCTCATACTATTCTCTATGCCTGTATCCACCTGTTACACTGTTATTTAAATGGTACATTTATATGCTTGTATATATTTTTGATAGACTGCATTATGTTATTTATATAGTCTGAATCTAAAGTTGGCTGTTCACTCACATAAATAATGCCAATGTAGTTATTGTGATTAATGTATTATAAAGTTCTCTCACTATTGGCCTATCTCTCTCCCTCTCCCTGTCTCTTTATCTCTTTCTCTTTACATCTCATTGCCAAGAGAAGACTCTGATCCTGTCATCCGTTTAATGTTTTTTGTGATAATAGGCTTTTAAAATTTGTTTTATGTATAAAGCAAGAGCTAATAAATACTGATGTTCATATCTAATTTTCCCTCTCTCTATTTTCTCTTTCTCCCTCCTCTCTCCTCCCTCTCTATTTCTCCTTTATGCTCCCATTAAATGTCCATATCTAATTCCCTCTCTCCCGCCTCCCCTCCATCCCAGACCTGTTTCTTCATCTGGAGGCTCCTATGAACAACATCACCACGTCTCTGGGCCAGACGGCAGAGCTGCTGTGTCGTGTGTCCGGTAACCCCCTTCCCACGGTGCGCTGGCTGAAGAACGACGCTCCTGTGGTCCAAGAGCCTCGCCGGATCTCCTACCGACCCACGTCCTACGGATCGCGCCTCCGCATCCGTAACCTGGACACCACAGACACAGGCTACTTCCAGTGTGTTGCCAGCAACAGCTACGGCACCGTCTCCACCACCGGAGTACTCTTCGTCAAGTTTGGTAAGACTAGTAGGATGAGGCTATGAGGTAGTGGTTATAAAGTGGCTATGAGTATGAATAGTTCAAAATGTCTTACGGGGTGGCTTTATGTCTCCTATGAAGTGCATGAACCTGACTATGAAATCAGGACGCAAACTTTGCATGACTCATCGACATGACTAACAGCTCAATCAATTCAATAATTCTTGCAGATATTTCTGTCTGGTTGATTTAATCAACACTGGTGTAGTTAAGTGTAGTCAGGAGGTCAGAGTTTGCTGTCTGCTTTGATAGAGTGAGCTTAGTGTAGATCTCTTCTTCTAAAACTGCCAGCACTTGGCCTGAGCTCTGGCAGCCTGTATGGACAAGAGGTCTGTCTCTGGCAACCTCCAATGGTCTGGGAGCAATTGTTCCCCCTGTTGTTAAAATTGTAAATCCTCCTGTCTTCTCTTCCAGATCCACTCCTAACCCCTCTGCCAGGAAGACCCTCTGCGTAAGTAGTCATTTTTCCTCCATACTTCATAAGTAGCTCCACTAACCCAACACAACACAACACTGGCTCCTGTTACAAAAGAGAGAGAGGGGAAGAAAGATAAATACTACTGAAGAAATCAAAGGAGATTCCTTAAAGTAAAATAATGAAAGGAAAGGTTGTGTAAGAAAGTGATGAGTTGAAAAATACAAATAGTCGCGAAAGGAGAACCCACTGGGCACAGGCGTCAGTTCAGTTTTGATTTGCATTTGGTTGAGTTGTCAACTAAACATTTCACCATGTCATTGGATTTAGGTTAAAAGTTGGGTAAAGAAATTATGAAATTCCCTTACGTTGATTACTTTTTTCAAATTCAATCAGTTTTCCACGTTGATTCAACATCATCACATATATTTTTGTTGTTGATGAAATGACATGGAAACAACGTTGATTCAACCAGTTTTTGCCCAGTGGGAAGTGTTTCTGTTGCATCTGGCCAAGGCTTTCACATCAGATAGTGTATCATATATTATGGACTTCTTATGGACTTTATTTCTTACTGTATTGTCCTGTTAATTGTTATTACTCATTGAGTATTATTATTTTTCCTATTATTATCTATCTGCGTCATCATTGATTTGATATGTTTGCTTTGGCAATGTACAGTATGTGGTAACACTTTCAATGCCAATAAAGCCTTTTGAATTGAATTGAATTTATGGTATTTATCTGTTTGATTTATGCTCCCAATCAAGATCGCTTGACAGAATAGAGATTTGCATCACCTGGCCTTTTTGTACTGCAAAGTTAATCTAGCATCTGTGTGTTGTATGCTGCTTGCCTCAGCTAGCTTGTGTTAGCACGTTATCAAGCCCATCTCAGCTAGTATGTGTTAGCACGTTATCAAGCCCATCTCAGCTAGCTTGTGTTAGCACGTTATCAAGCCCATCTCAGCTAGCTTGTGTTAGCACGTTATCAAGCCCATCTCAGCTAGTATGTGTTAGCACGTTATCAAGCCCATCTCAGCTAGTTTGTGTTAGCACGTTATCAAGCCTATCTCAGCTAGCTTGTGTTAGCACGTTATCAAGCCCATCTCAGCTAGCTTGTGTTAGCACGTTATCAAGCCCATCTCAGCTAGCTTGTGTTAGCACGTTATCAAGCCCATCTCAGCTAGCTTGTGTTAGCACGTTATCAAGCTCATCTCAGCTAGCTTGTGTTAGCACGTTATCAAGCCCATCTCAGCTAGTATGTGTTAGCACGTTATCAAGCCCATCTCAGCTAGCTTGTGTTAGCACGTTATCAAGCTCATCTCAGCTAGCTTGTGTTAGCACGTTATCAAGCCCATCTCAGCTAGCTTGTGTTAGCACGTTATCAAGCCCATCTCAGCTAGCTTGTGTTAGCACGTTATCAAGCCCATCTCAGCTAGTATGTGCTCAGTTTATATCACCATCCCCAGCTGGTGTTTCGTAGCACCAATCAGGACATGGACAAATGCGCAGTTGGTGATCCTAAATCTAGTGTCTATCTGGGGGCTTGGTGTGCCTCTCCTCCCTTTTGGTCTTTCATCATCCCCCTCTCCTTCTTCCTCCTCTCCTTCCTACTCCTCATCCTCCCCTTCCATGGTGTACTTTCATTCTGGTTCACTAGGCTGTGTTAGGACCTTCTGAACTCTCTTTGTCTCCTTGGCTTATTTCAACATTTTCTCCTGTGGACTGTCCTGTGATGTGGATATGGAGTGAGAGGCGGTTTATATAATATTTACTCAATGGTTTATTAACTGGCAAACGTATTCAGAGGTTCAATCTCGTTTATTTTGTAAAGTAATCGAATTGTCAATGTTTACTTTAGAGTTCTCTCAAGTTGTATTGGAGAAATGTGCATGTTGTTTTCTAAAGCGCTTAAATCTCTCCAGAACAAAGGATGGCCATAAGCTGGACATTTTTACTGAATGACGTACAGCGCCAAGGCACGGAGCCATATTCCATGGAAAAGGCTGGGAATATTGCAACATCAAACAGACTGGCATGATGGGGAAATCAGACACTTAGTTAATTCACACACTCACACCCACAGAGAGAGAGAGACACATGACACACACACATGATCTCACACATCTGTTTCTCCCTTACAATTAGTTTTATTTACATGTTGTTGAAATATCCTGCAGAGCTTTCTTCCCGTGCCCTTGTACTGTAGTGTTTCAATATTATAACCTTGGCTAGGTTAGAATTACTCTCAGTAGATATCTAACCTACTTCAGTGGTGTGTCATAATAAGGACTCTACATAACTGCTGTCTCTCCCTAGACGACCTCTCAGAGTCTTGTAATGTGAAGTTTATTTTCTCCCTCAAAACCCCTTCTCTCAGTCAGAGACTCTGTCAGGTCAGCTCTGTTCTCTGGCCATGCTCCAGAGTGTGTTAATATTTATTCAAGTCCACAGGACCTGCATCTGTGCTTATAGACGGGTTAGCTGACAATGTCACAAAATCGATGCGCGCGCGTCGATGGGGCAGAAGTCCATGTGTTGTTATGATTCTGGACGGTCAGACAGCTAGCAACAATGATAAGAAGCTGCCATGTGGGGAATCGTAGGTGGCTCGTTTCAGCTCGTTGTATCTTGTTATTGATACCATGTCTTGTTTTGAGTTGTTTTGACTCTTGTCACGTCTCTGCTAATTTGGCAAAAATTCGCTAGCTAGCTAACCAACAACTGTAACAATGGATTTGAGAAAAAAACAAGTGCTCATTATGCAAATGTTCAATAAAGATTTGGAGAGGAAATATAGTTTACATGTTGTCAACAATCCATTGATTCTAAGCCAACGGTTGCGCACACATCGGTTTTGTTGCTAAACAACCCACTCGTCTATGGGCCACAATCAGACAGCAGGCTGGCCAGTGGCGCAGCTCAGAGCAGAGCAGAGTAGAGCAGCGTAAAGCGGGACACATTTGGTTTAAACACAGTCATTAGGCTCTTTCATTAGAGAGCACAGGGCTTCCTTTGACTGGGGCCCGAGGGGCCGGAGATGGGCCCTGTTGGTTGTCATTAGTGTCATCGTCAGCTGATTAGCTGTCAGGGGGAAGCAGGGCAGATGGGGTCAGCTAATGGTGGCATGTGACATGTGACAGCCTCCGCGGTTGTTTTGATATTTTCCATTGATGTGTCAAAACGTCAGTCACAGTCATGGTTGTGGAGGTGGATACGGGTAGAGAAGTACCTGGTTTAGCTGGTGTCACAGTGGCTGAGGCTTCTGGTTGGTGTGTTTGTGTTCAGGGAAAGGATGTACGGTTTTTCCATAGGGTTTGCGGTTTGGTTTTCTCCCTGGTTTTTCTGTATGTGTACTCTGGTCTGGTGGGGTTTAGATGATGGACACTAATGTATGTAATGTATGTGTTCCCTGGCCTGGATCTGTCAAGCAGGCCAGACACAGACAGACCCCGAACCCACAGCCCTTCAGTCCACAGTCCAGAGGCTAGCCGTCCCTGTGTACACTGTGGCGTTGATCAGACCAGACCTGACCAGACATCAGCTCAGCTTCACAGCTGGACATAGCGTGGAGGGAAGGAGGTGTGGGTGATGGAGGGGTGGGGGAGACAGCTAGAGGAAGTGGGGGTGAGAATGATCTAAAGAATGAGATGGAGATACAAACAGACATAGAGAAAGTCAGGAGATGGACAGGGTATGTTTGAAATCTTCAACTCTAGCCCTGTAGTAACCTGTGTATGTTTAGCCCAGCTCTCAGTATTATGTTAATTAGTTGGGCCTACATCCTAACATGGAGCCCTGGGGGTCAACACACACAAACACACACACACACACACACACACACACACCATGAGGGTCAACACTTTGCTTTCACAAGGCTTAGGAAAGCTGGCCAATTAGCCACACCTGTACAGAAACCATGTAGCAGGAGGATGTTGAAAAACAAAGCACGCTGAACTCCTTCCTCCTTCCTGTCGGTGTCCATGTGTGTGTTTACCCCTCATCTGCTTTCAGTGAGGCCTGCCTGCATGTACCATGTAACATGGCATTAGAGCAGTTCATTCACAGCTTTTAATAACCACTCAATGTTTTCTCTTCTTCATATTTTACATGAGTTCATTTACAGGGACCACCTGGAATCTGGGGTAACACAAACCTGGAGATGAGGTATTGCCCCTTGCCTGGGGTGAGGGGGAGTGTGGAGGGGGTGAAGGGTGACAATGACGCCTGTTGTTGCGGCGGCTGGTTGTCAGTCATGTTGTCGGCCGCAGGCGCCTGGCCTCACACCTCTCTCCTCGTCTGCCCCCCTCCCTTGTTCCCTCCTTCCCTCCCTCGCTCCAGAGATGTTTTCACAGGCCAGAACAAACACACGAGGGGGAAAAATGGCTCCATGTCCAAAAAAAAGCCCCTTCTTGAGTAGTGAGCAGCCTCCTTATACCAACCATTCCCCTTCTTCATGAAAAGAGAGAGAGCGAAAGAGGGAGAGTGAGAGAGAGACAGAGACAGAGAGAGAGAGAGAGAGAGAGACAGAGAGAGAGAGAGAGAGGCAGAGAGAGAGAGAGAGAGAGAGAGAGTGTGAGAGAGAGTGAGAGATAGAGAGAGAGAGAGAGAGAGAGAGAGAGAGAGAGAGAGAGAGAGAGAGAGAGAGAGAGAGAGAGAGAGAGGGGTGAAAAGTAAAAAGAAAAACAGTGTTACTGGTGGATGGAAGATGTGGCCTTGGGTCGCAGTATTCACATCAGATTAGGACAGAGAGATCCTAGATACAACTCCAAGCAGACCAAGATTGTAGACTTAATACTTTACAGAAGGTTGTGTGGTCTCCACAAGTAAGGCTGGAAGAGTGGAGACTAGAGCCCAAAGAACAGCAGTAGAGAGAAACATGAGACATGAAAAGAGAAAAATAGTATGTTCACTCTTTCATTGTGTCTTTCTTATTTTTAGGACATACTGTACAACCACAAAGGCCTCAGAGAACGAGGCCCATTCTTGTGAAATTGGCCCAGATTAATAATGTGAGAAACTGTAGCCATAGTTTTTACCTTATCAACAGAGCATCAGTTGAATGTAAACCGACAAGATTTCTGGTCTGAGATTTTCCTCTTATGAGACAGGGTGATGTATATAGCCTTGAGTTGGCTGGTGCGTATGAATATATTAAACGTGTCTCCTGTACAGACCAAAGCCCTGCATCACAGCCTGTGTTTATAATAGAGTGTTTTCTGCTGTTTGAAAATATTAATTTCACTGCAGTCTCGCTGTCAGACCTGTTTAACTTTCCCAAAGCTTTCTCCCTCCCAACTAGAGCAAGAATTTTCTCTCAACACTGAAAAAAGCAATTACAAAAATATCTGTGCTTTTCCGTGTGGCAACAGGTCCCAAATCTTGCTGCTGTGATGGCACACTGTGGTATTTCACCCAGGAGATATAGGAGTTTATCAAAATTGGATTTTTTTTCAAGTTCTTTGTGGGTCTGTGTAATCTGAAGGAAATATGTGTCTCTAATATGGTCATACATTTGGCAGGAGGTTAGGAAGTGCAGCTCAGTTTCCACCTCATTTTGTGGGCAGTGTGCACATAGCCTGTCTTCTCTTGAGAGCCAGGTCTGCCTACGGCTGCCTTTCTCAATAGCAAGGCTATGCTCACTGAGTCTGTACATAGTCAAAGCTTTCCTTAAGTTTGGGTCAGTCACAGTGGTCAGGTATTGTGCCACTGTTTAGTCTCTGTTTAGGGTCAAATAGCATTCTAGTTTGCTCTGTTTTTTTGTTGTTAATTCTTTCCAATGTGTCAAGTAATTCTCTTTTTGTTTTCTCTTGATCTCTCTCTCTCTCTTTCATCACTCTCTCTCTCTCTTTCATCACTCTCTCTCTTTCCATCTCTCTTTCCATCTGTCTGTCTCTCTCTCTCTCTCTCTCTCTCTCTCTCTCTCTCTCTCTCTCTCTCTCTCTCTCTCTCTCTCTCTCTCTCTCTCTCTCGCGCTCTCCCTTTGAAGTGGGAGGTATAGCTATTTTAACAGGATTTAGTTAAACGTTTTCTCTACACTCAAACCCATTAGGTTTATAGACCGTCAACCCTGTTCACACGCCACACAGACAGAGAGAATGTGTTTAACCTGGCTCTGTTGACATTGAACTAATTATATTACTATACGATTGATCTGTTTAGTTAGTCAATGAACCGGCATACTGTAGGTAAGACACCTTGATTATCAAGCTCATTTTTAAATAGTCTAAATTACTTATTTATTTTGATTCCTTTGATATGTATATACTATATAAGTAGATAGGTTAGTTAGCCAGTAAAATGTTTAAGTGATACTGATTTCAGTTTGGGTGTTCATTACAGGTATTCACACCTCAGTGCCAGTGTCAACAACCCTGTGTGTTACAGGTGGTGCCCACCATAGTTGATTTATATTGTTTTATATTACCTCCATCAGTTTAGCACTTTGTAAAGAAAAAGCTCCTGTGTGTGCAACGAGCCTGGATACTGTAACTTGTCTCTATGTACGTTTTTTGTACTGTAACAGCATTTTATTCATGCCCTAAGATTAACATGAAGGCTGTGTGTGTGCGCACGCGTGTGGAAACTCATGAGGAATGTAGTCTCTCAGAGTGTAGAAACAAAGGCTTCTCAACAGACTGTTTTTTTCTTCTTTAACATTTTACAGACTGAGGTTTTTCTGAAGGGTGACCCCAGTGTTATAGACACACATACGCACGCACGCACGCACACACACACACACACACACAGACACACACACTCTCTCTCACACACACACATACACACACATACACAAACGCACACACACCCACACACTTGCTCCCACATGTTCAGCTAAGCCCCCGGAGGGGCTCAATTACCTCATTGTTATGGATTGTTTCTAACTAAGTGTTGATTGATTGTGGATCAGGGTCCTAATATGACCCGCCAGGGGACGGTCTCTATGGCCATAGCATTGTTTACAATTGTAGCCCTATAATACCTACCACCACGCAGGGTAAATACTAACGCTGAATACTTCAGAGCCTTACCACAATGCAAATACATAAATACTTCTGCTAAATAGGCCACTTCTTCAGGTCAGGTGAAATAAAGGTAGGCAAACTCCCTGAATCCCATGACCTCAAACCACCAAACCCCGCAACCCTACTACATAGATCCACTAATACACTACTCTCTCTCTCACCCCACAAACTGTCCACAAATCTTTATCTTGTCTTATCCTCCTCCACCCCTTCAAACACCCCAGAAACCTGCTCTCTATCCCTCCATTAGCTATCTCTCATCCCTTTCTCTCCCCCAGTAGACAGGCCTATATTGTCCAGGCAGTGTGAGGGGCAACCTGGTCATGACCTCAGGGACCCCATGTCCAGACCATAGAGATAGATAGAGGACTCATCTTTGTAACTGTGCCATTATAGTGCCTGTGACAGCATGGGCAGCACCACTGAGGCAATCTCCATTTTGAAGTAGTCAATTTCCTTCTTTATGATTGGCTGATGCCTCCTGATGACCCGGTTGGACATGAATCCCATCCAGTTGACTACATTAAAATGGTGGAAGCTCTCAATGGCGCTTCCCATGCTAATATGTCCTTTTGGCCACTAGAGGCCTCTATCATTCTCTATGAGACAGATCAGCTGGGAAGGGAGGGAGGGGCCATGGCTAAGGCACTTCCTGTTCCCAGCAGCCCTTGCAGGAGTCGGTCTGAGGTTTGTCTGAGGTCTCCACTGGCAGATCTGGCTCAGGTCAGGCTGATAAAATGTGTGTAAATAATGGCTATTCCCAATGGGGATTCAGTGGTTTGGACTTTGTCCCCACTCCTACACACACTCACAGACACACTCACCGGTTTTGCTTTTCTAGCAGTAAGGTCTCCCTGGCTGAGAGTTCACCACTAAAACCTCTGGGCATCCACCCTTCATGAATGACCCTTTTTTGCAGATGCCACAAACTAATATAGACGATACCTCTGTATACCATGAACAAAAGCATTTATCGGGCCTTGACCCTCTCATTCTGGCTCACATTCCACCCTAGTGCTCTCTCTCTGAGCCTCTGAGCTTGTAACATAACTCAAACTATCTCACATTTCACAATTCCATCCACTTCAGCCGCAATTTGGCCATACTTTCCCTTTGTGCTATTGTATGAAACAACTCCACTGGTTCTAGTAAACAGCCAGCCTGGACGTGTTCTAGAGTGGTGTAACAGAACTCTGTCACAGTGAAAGGTCCCCACGCTGCTTCTTGGAGGTTCTATTATAGAGCCCTGTCGCCTAGCTGACGTCTAGTCTGTCCACACTAAAGGTTGTGGCATGGTGTATGTTCCCTCAAAAGCCTTGACCATGGATTTCCATGTCTTTGTAGCTCTAGTCACAGCAGCTCTTAGTGCATCAGGGATGTTATGGTATACTCAAAAAAACTTGAAATAGTTGAATATGTCTTTTCACCACAGGTCTGTCTGAACACAATAGGATTCTTTGCCATATAGCAGGGTGAAGGTAGTGCACTCTGACTATAGTGTACAGAGCAATAGGAGAGCAAAGATGGTGCCCAGAGTCTAGAGTGTAATTGGTGAATGCAGTGAACCACAGGTATGTATAGTGGCACAGGGGTCCAGGCCAGAGCCATAGATAGTCTGATTCTAGTCCAAGCATCAGGCTTATCTGTGGGTGGGCTCCTGCTCCCTCCTGGGGCTAAGCCCATTAGACCACAAGCACAAAGAGCCTCTACCTGTAGCCCTGAGGGGAGGGATCGCATGACAGTCCGGAAAGAGAGAGAGACGGAGAGGGAGAGATGGAAATGGAGAGAGAGAGGGAAAGACGGAGAGGGAGTGAGAGAGAGAGAGAGAGAGAGAGAGAGAGAGAGAGAGAGAGAGAGAGAGAGAGAGAGAGAGGGAGAGAGGGAAATGGAGGAGAGAGAGGGAGA